>NW_021319551.1:1226712-1412162 GCF_001605985.2 Dendrobium catenatum
ATAAGTCAATGGATCAAGTTGGTATTAGAGCATCATTCCTTATTGATGGGACAAACAGAAAAAGGATATGCTTGTTTTTTTAGAATCACATCAAAAGCTATGAAAGAGAAAAGAGTGAGAAGGGAAAAAAAAGAGTCAATCAATGGCTAATGGCAGAATACCACCACTACGAGTTTGTGACTAGTGGCTAAGTCATATTCCTTCTTCTTCTTTCATGTCAAATGCAAATATGAATGAAGAGGATGACGGCCAGAATAAGGCCACCTCTCATTAAGGAAGTATGTGACCATAAGTGAAAGCCAAAGTGAAGATGCCTACATATGTTGATACAATTAATGTCAAGAAACTAGGTGTATAGATTGATCGGTTGGAAACTTACTTCACCTTATATGGTTATAACACTTATGACAAGGTTGCATTATCCAGAGTGAAGCCTAGTTTGGTAGAATGACTATCTAAAGAAGGATGGCCATCAAGAGGTGACTTGTGGGATATTCAAGCAACTAACATGCCAAAATTTCACCTAGCCGGGTAAATATAAGATTGATTGAATAAGTAGCACTATTTCAGATAATGCCAAAGATAATATGTGGATTACACCATAAAGTTCTAACCTTAGGCGGCCACTTTAGAAGTAACCCTTGGGAAAGTACAACCTTTGATGAGGTCACCCCATTGCTCCATTTCACAAATTGCAAATGGGTATAGCAACCTATGATGCACCGGCACATCTTCTCAAGCCACCATGCAATGTCTGACACATATCCGACACGACACGCGTCTGACATGCCTCCGACACGTGTTGGACACACCGAAAATGTGTCCGACTAAATAAAAAATTAAATAAAAATAGGAAAATTCCATCTTAAATATTTTATGAATTTTTTTTTAAAAATATAATTTCTTGTATTTAAAATTTTTATTTATTTAAAATATAAAACTAAATTTTTTATTTCTTATCCGCAATACCAAATCAATCGCCCGCACTCAAACCCCATTCATCAAATATTCTCATTTTCATTTCTCTTTGGCGGGTCACGACTTTGGTTTCACAACAATACCAGATGCCATCTCAATATCGACGTCTAACATCATTACAACATCGACGTCTAACATCATTACAACATCGACATTTCAAAACAACCTCAACATCAAAGTCTGACACTATCTTGATAGTGATACTCGACGCTAGCAATTTCTACACAACTTGACAACTTATCTTTATCCAGCATCATCTTAATATCGACGACCAATAAAATATTTGATCTTGACCTTGTCTAACTTTAGATATGACTTTACGCCCACCATTTGGCCTAAGTTTGAGCTTGAAATTGGTAGTGATGTAGCTAAAGCTAATGTAAGCCTAATGTCGGTGTACCATTTTGGTCTACTCATGTAGCTAGGGCCCTAGGCTAGTTGGTTAGCCAAGTCCAAAATATATAGAAGAGCATCCTGAATTAATTTATCAAATATAATTGATGCAACAACCCCACAATCACAACCACTATTATCATCCTAATGAAACTTTTACCACCATTCTCAAGATTCATAGAGATCTGATTAGCACCTAAATATCACCATGATTGCTATGAATCACAGGATCACCCAACATTAGGCTATTTCTCATTTAAGTCAAACTTATGTTTTAAGATATAATCCAAGATGTTGTATTCTCTTTCTCTTGATGTTTGCATTTACCCATCAATTTGATGATGATTGGTTCCATCATAAGAAGTATATCATCTGCAATTCAATGTGCCACAATCTTGCTCGAATCCCCTTTGAGGTGAGAAAACCCCAAAATTAGGGAGAAATCCCCGGAAATTCCCCCGCCTACATGCTGCCCAGATTTCTGGACTGATCTCACCCACAAGCCTAAGGTTGGAACCCATGGTAGTTGCTGTCCAGAATGTGCCAAGCGATAGAAGTTGCTGTCCAACAGCTTCTGTTTAAACACTTTAAGGGAATTAGGCCTTAATTCCCTCCCTTCTCTCCACCGGAAAATTCCCACGGGCAGTGTTCATTTTGGGAAGATTCGAAGAGCAAATCTGAACGCCTCTCAGCATTCTTTGTGAAAATCTGAATTTCTCTCAGATTTTGAATAAAAATCTGAAATAATATTACAGATTTTGAAAGGAGTTTTGGAACTTCTTCCATATCCTTTCCCTAGCAAAGTTCATTTCCCGTTCTACATCAGTTGTTGTTGCCTGAACCCTTCGACACTCACGAAGAAAGAGGGTTTGAATATTTTGCTACTTCCGAACCCTTCGATTGGGTTGTCCTGCTTCTTCATTCGCCTGCTTTTGCCGCCCTCTCCTTAATTGCTAGTTACGACTCATGACACCCTCTTTGTCATCTCATTCGACAAAGGCGTTAGATAGGAAGTCACAAAGTAGGGTCGCTGTAAGGTAATGATCTTTGATATGCCTTCTTCACCCTTTCATTATTTCTTCCTATGCCTACTTCCACCGAATGTAACAAGAGCTCTCCCCATCATCCAAGGTCATGACTCACTCTTCCTATCAGATAGGAAGTTATGCATCACTTTGGTTGTCTTTTAATATTATGATAGTTTATCTTTCAGTTTAATGATAGTTCATATTAATACCTATTTTTTATAATTATTTCATATTTTGCATCATGTTTAAAATGACATGCGTCGTACTATATGGTATGATATGGCTCTACGACATACTGCGCCATGGTGCGCCATTTGTCGTTGACAAATGTGACATTACCACACCCTCATTAGGTTAATAATTAATATTGATTCAGTTCAACAGTTGATTCTAGTTCGACTTGTTTGGTAAGAAAATGAATTGAACTTAAACAAAATTTATAAACTCATTAACTACATAACTACATTAGTCAATCAAGTAATGATATTATCAATGCAAATGGTAATCAACTTGGTTTTTTGTTTGTTTTAAACTCAGCATTTAATGAGCCAAGCTTGAACAAGAAATTTTGAATTTTAAAAAACTTGAGTTAGGCTCATGTATTGAATTGATTATTAAGGAATTGATTTGAAAAATACAAAAGCTACATCAAATCCCAAACTAAAACCCTTTAAACAATTTGGGCAATACACCAAAAACAAATTTAAAATCATAAACATGAAATATGAATAAAAAATGGAAGAAATATGAAACTTTTGCATCTATGGTTGATTATCACCAGGTCTAAGTTGTGCCAAAACATGAAGTATTGACCATTACCCTTTCAAATCCATAAACTTGGGAAATGTCAATTAACAAAACTATAAGAGGATGCACCAATGGGATTTTGGTACAATGCAAAATCAATGCATGTAAAATAACCGGATAACCCCTGCAAAGTAAACGCAATAACAGCAGGTTTGTTAAAAAAATTGAACCACGAAGTGAAGTTAGTTTGTTTTGCACCACTAACTTTACTTCAACCAGAAAAAGGAAAATTATTGCAGGTAAATACTTTTTTTTAGGTCAAGTTATCAGCAAACCAAATGGTAACTGTAACAATCAACATGTTTTTCTTTTAAAATATACCATATCCAATCTTCTCTAACTTTGAGGCTGCTATGCTGAAAGCTTTTGACATGTGATAAATAGATCTCCCCTGTAACAAGTTATAGATGTAAATTATACTATACCAAAAGGATAAGCATTAAGTTTGAAATAAAGTCAATGATAAAATACATCTATTAAAAATAGTTTTCAATATTGATAACCAGGAGCATTTCCTTTACTTTTAGTTCCGGAGGCTAAGAAAACGCTAAGCCAAAAAATGGATTTAAGAAGAACAATGATTAAACGAGCAAGATCATGAAGTTATTGAGAAAATGTGGAATGTCAGATCAGAAGATTAAGCGCAGCTCGCCACAATTATGTCAAAAAACATTTTATAGTCTCAAGAAAACATAGTTTTCATGACTCACTATTCCCATATACAAAAGGAAACCGACTACCTTGTTAATAGGAAAAGAAAAATCAGGAATACGAGTGAATCTGCAATGAAAGAACATGATAAAGTTCCATGGGAGAATCAGGCAAGAAAGCCAGCGCCATTTAACATACATTTCTAGGAAGCAGCCTCCATCTTTTTTATCAAAACTAGAATAAAAATAAGATTTTGAACAACAAAAATGGAGAAGATAAAAATAGTTCAACAACACGCGATAACACTAGTTAGTGACCTATCCACTTAATAAAAAATTCCAAAAGCTTACAATGCGAGCAGCTTACAATGCGAGCAGCGAAGACATTGCTGAGCTGAGGAGCTTGGTAGATCGAACCGTCAAGAATATAATAAGTCAGCATAGCCGTGGTTTTCTCAGGGCTGTCTCTCTTCACCTTCCGAATCACAAATAAATGGGGCTCCATCACCTCGCTCAGCATGTACTCGTTTCCCGTCATCTTCCTAAACGTCATTACCTGGACAGCAATAACAAAAAAGGAAGCAAAAATACGAACCGATTTAGGATTTCACGAATAAAGAAGTTGAGTGCGCACGAAAGGTGTGACGAGTCAAGTGGATGGATGGATCGAGAGCGTAGCTGCTCATTGTTGCAGCTCCAATCGTAGAAGGGGGAAAGTGCGAAGTAGTCGAAAACGAGATTGCGATCGAGAGGGTAGGTGTTTAGCCAGAGCTGATCCCGAAAGCAGATCCCTGTCATGTCGGTCCCAGGCAGCGGAGGCATCGCAGCGGCTCCTTCTAGGCTTGGGTTCCCTCCCGTCGTCCCTGCAGGAAGAAGCGGTGACGCGGCCATGTCTCTTCCCGCCAGTTACGCGTTCTCTCGGCCGGCTACGGGCAGAAATTCCAGCAGCAATAGGATGTTTTGGTCGAAATTAAATAGGAAAATTTTAGGGTTAGTTGTATTTAAAGGGGGAATAGACGTTAAATGTCTCATAATTGTAATCAGATTTTAACAATGTTGGGACAAATTCATTTTTTTAAGATATATTTGTGTCTAAAAAGTAGCCCTCAAAATTTTGGAAAATTATTAGGTTCGACTATTAGATCTAGGAATAGGTACAGATATCTAATAAAAAGTTGTCACATGGACTGCGCTTTGACTGTGTTTTAATTGTGCTTCGACTGCGCTTTGATTGCGCTTTTGACTGTGCTTTACTTGCGCTTCGTGCTTGACTTAAAATTTCGCGGACACGTGTACATTCCACCCTTCAAATTTTTAGTGGATGTCCGAATGTATCTCTACGTCTTGTGTCCTTACCTAATAATTTTCCCAAAATTTTAGGGTTAGTTGGGACAAATTCATCAGAATTCAAGTTGGATGGTTGAAATGTTAGAATGCATCGGGTTTGTTGTGTGATAAAAAAGTACCCCTCAAATTTAAGGGAAAATTCTATAAGATGATGGTGAGGTCTGCAATGCTTTATGGTGCTGAATGTTGGCAATTAAAAGAGAACCGTAATACTAAGTTAAGTGTGGCAGAGATGAGAATGCTCAGGTAGATGATTGGTTTTACCCTTAGAGATAGGATACAAAGCAAAGATAATTTTATCTGAAAGCAACTTTTGAGCATATTTTTCTAAGAAAATAAATAATGTGGATATTTGATTAACGATGTGTATCATGAAACACCTAAACTCTATGGATTTAAATTCAAATACCGACTCAAATTTTCTAGCGCTTAACAAATGTTTAAAAAAATAGTAAAAATATTTTGCTCTAAATAGTCCATCCAAAGCCTTCAAATATGTGTTAAAACCAACAAAGGAGAAGAAAAAAAAGCTTAAGTACTTACCATTTTAAGTTAGGACCAATATGCAGACAATAACAACCTAATTAAAAATCTTATATCTAATGATGAATTTGAAGAGAACTACACCGTTACATTCCATAGAGTTTATGCTAGATTAAAAAATGTTAATGTTCTTCTAAACAAGTAAAAGACTTGGCATTACCAAATTGTTTATTTTTAATAAAGTTTATAAATATTAAAGCATCCATCTCAATTCAAATATTATGATGAACAAAAGCATAACAAATTTTTAAATCCATATTAATAGCCATAACCTTTATAATAGAAGTTGAATTAGTAGTGAAAGGTGAATCAAATGATAAAATAACACTACCCTACTAGTAATCTTTGAAAATATCACCTCCATCAATATAAGGCTTCATTTGAGACATTTCTTATTGCTTTATAAAGCAATTTTTTGATGTAGCGGATCGTCGGAAGAATCGACCTGCAAGAAGGATTTGATCCCAATCAAGGAAAAATGGCAAACACAAAGCTTCAAAGCTTTAAGAGAGAGTAATATTCATTCAATAATATTCCAATCCCTTACATTAGCTAACTATTTATAGAGCAAAATAGAACTATCTAGAGCATGAAATGTATGCTAGTCCTTAAGCTTAATAATAGCTATGATGTTCCTACATCATTCTCCCATTGTGTCAAAAAGCTCGACTCCGTCGAGGCACGTTATTAGAAGGGAGGTAAGTGTAGCAAACAGATTCCTGGATCGAAGACTTTGAATACAGACTTTAAAATTACCACATGAAGAGACTTCCCCCAATCCGAGTGAGGAGGTTCAACTTTGGAATCCTTGAATTGAACTAGCATTTCAATTTGCCAATTGGTTGGTGAATATGATTTCTTGGCACAGAACCAATCCCTCGTGAAATCAACGGCAAAAAAAAGATCACTATAAGGATATAAATTAGCAAATTTTTCCCAAACTCCACAAGATAGAGAAGCGAGTACATTTTCCCATTTAGTTTTGTTCCGTTCCTCCTCTTCATCCCACATGTCATCTAGCACAAGTAAGAACCCTTTTGATATTATCTCAGATTTAAGATTCTTTTGAAATGCATAAAGTGTATCCAAAGGAGGTCTACTCATTTTAAGAGAATTCAACATATCTGCAATGATTTTGTCCACATCAAAGTTGTTGAATACACAAGCCCACATTTTAAGATCAAATTCCTTTATCATTTCATCTTCATACACCTGTTGCAAGAGAGTTTTCTTTCCCATAACACCATGCCCCACTATAGCTAGAAGAGAAATGCTTATGTACAAATCAGTTCCAGGACGCTCATTTGATGGGTTCCTTAACCACTGCATAACAAACTCCTTGTCCTTGCCTCCACCGATGAGATCATTTCTAGGCAAGGATCTAGCTTCACATGCTTTATACAACTCATGCTGCTGCTCCTGCTTTGTGCTTTCTAATAGATGAAGAGAAGAACTAATCTCAACTGGAACTTTATCAAATTTTTGCACAACCTCATTGGGATCGTAACCCTCAGTGACATTACATACCTCCATATTATTTCTATTCATTTCGGCAATGCTAAAGGTATGAAAACCATTACATACCTCCATAAAATGTGCCTCATAAAGATAAGATTCCAGAAAATTGATGATAAAGAACCTTCTCCCATTCAGTGCTTGTTCTACTATGAGGCCATCAAAATTTTCCTCTATATGCTCTGTTGTGATCGATCTATCCTGCTCTCTAAAACGTGTGGGATCGATATAGTTGATTGGCGGAAATTCCTTGAGCTTTGCGATGATGGCAGGATTCACTCCAGCCAACAATTCTCTGGTAAGTTCTTCATCAGCCTTCCATATCCACTTATCATATGGAATCAAGTTCTAATAATGATTACTATTCAGAAGTATTCTTTGGAAAATTGCTCCAGCTTTGCATAAGCTACTAATAAGGGCGTTGATACGGTGATCATTGCAAAACACCTCCCAGAACTTTGCTCAAATCTGATTGTCGTACTGGCCGCCCTGAGCATGAGGAATTTCGCACATCTTCGTAGATTGGTGGTGAGGGTTTGTATCTCTGTCTTCACATGGTCTTGGAGGCTGCTGGGCTGATTCATACCCAGCGAGACATTCTCGCTTGGCACTAGGTCTGCTGGACAAAGCCAGAATGTCTATACCATCCTTCTCTTCTCCCTCAGGGGAAGAATCGTGTTGGAGCGGATCTAGAGGCGAAAGGGGCCTGGCGAATCGTTCTTCCTTGACAATTTTAATATTCGCTGCAAAATCTTGCTAGAGGGGAAACGTAGCGGCCAGAACTGAAGGCGCAAGCGGGGTTGGGCGTGATGGAGGTGTCTCTCGCTATCTGGTCGGGATCTCTATGGTCGCAGGCTAATCAGATCGAGAGCTCTGTGTTCGTGGGCGAATCTGATCGGGCAAATCTGATCGAGAGCTCTGTGTTTACGGGTTGGAAACGTAAGGTGGGGGTCGTGCTGGAATGTCCGGGCTAGATTTAAGTGCGGTCATCTACGGTGGTGGATGATGCTGGAACGGATACGAATCGTCGAAGACAGCGCCGGGATGGTTTCCAACTGCGCGATCGAGCTGAGGATGTCGCCATCACAGCGGAAGCTCGAGCTGCGGATACTCCGGTGGCGGATCGCGCCATCGGAGAGGGAGTTCGAGCGGAGGGTAGCCGCCAACCATAATGGATTGATTTCAGAACCCTTTGCGGGAAGCGGAGGAGAAGAGAGAAGGCGAAGACGAATACCTCGGTATGGTTGCCGACGACATTTGCATTCTCTTATTGCCTGAAGGTTTTGGTCTATTCAATCCTGATAGAAGGCTATGCTGCTTAGTGCATCGTCGATATCTCTCCTTCGTTGGTGTCGATAGTCGTCTACCAGCGTTCTTATTCTTCGACTTTGATCGCCGTAGACAGCCGACCTTCTTCTGCTGCAGTCCATCCATCTTCGCAAGCTCCAGGCTCTGATACCAACTGATGTAGTGGATCGTCGGAAGAATCGACCTGTAAGAAGGATTTGATCCCAATTAAGAGAAAATGGCAAACACAAAGCTTCAAAGCTTTAAGAGAGAGTAATATTCATTCAATAATATCTCAATCCCTTACATTAGCTAACTATTTATAGAGCAAAATCGAACTATTTAGAGCATGAGAGGTATGCTAGTCCTTAAGCTTAATAATAGCTATGATGTTCCTACATCATTTTTTAGTGCAAAAATTAATAATTCAAAAAATTTTGTACTAAAAAGCTGTTTTAGAAATCAATAAAAAAGCTGTCCCAAAACAAAATCCAAATCTTTATAACTCCAATAGCAAGCTTCCTCCAATAAATGACATGTTTAGAAAAGTAACAACACTTGGGGACTTGCAAACCAAGAAAAAAGCCAGAGTAAACAAAACCTTTAATATTTTTAGATGATTTGAGATAAGCAAGATTAATCTAATTAATCTTATGGTATACACTATTTGTTACTCTAATATGATATATCTTAGATTAATGATGCTCAACTCTTCTATGTTCCAACCATAAGAACAACAAGAGAAGAATGAGAACAAAATAATTCTATGCTTTTCATTACTCCATCATATCACAACAATCAACCGTGTAAAATGCCAAAAAAAAAAAAGAAACGAAAGATAAAATTGTCATAAAATCATAACTAGACTTTCATAACAATAGGGCCATTAATAATACATTGTTTAAGGTCTCAATATGGGCAAATTATTACGTCCGGTGCCCAGATTCGTCCGAACACCAATCCAAACGTGCAACGTCACCAAAATACACCGGGACCCAGTGTATTCAGGTGACGTGACGCGTCTGAATTTGGTGTCCGAATGTCCGGTGACCAGACATAATAATTTGCCCTCAATATGGCACCAACAGTGGAATTTGGAGCCCATATTAATATCCCTTTTTTGTAACAAAGTATTAATGGGAATGAAGCCTTTAAGCACCTTTTTATAAAATATACTAGAAAGTTGTTTTAAGAAGTAATAAGAAAGTCATCCCAAACGAAGCATTAATTTCACCCCCAACTTCCTTAGAAATATAGGTTATTGATGAAGATTTGTTAAACAAAATGCAGCCATTTTGAGAATAATTAAAATAAATCTTCTTTATAATACCAACTAATGATGGTGGACTAAAACAAAGAAGTTTTCCAATCTTCCAATCATAGCCCAAAAAGATTTCTTGAACTTTCATATCACTTAAGATATAAGAATTATATACGGCATAAGATAAAATAAAATCTTAATTAGTAATAAGTACCTTTTACAAAGATCCCAATGAATAAATTTCAGACAATTTTTTAGAAGGAATACAATAAATAATTTAATATGTCAAAAGAAATGGTAGCAAGTTGGAACATGCAAGTAATCATCTCAACAACTTATAGCTCTATACAAGTTGCTTCACTGCTGTCAAACTCTTTAATTAAAGAACTTCAACACTCTACACAGCTAAAATTAAGTGGCAATCCTCTACAAGCAATGATATAATAGAACTTAACTCAAAGCTTGCATGATGTGGCCACTCTATGCAAAGAAGCAGTATCATACAAAATAATAAAGCTCACACAATACTTAAAAAAAAAAAACAAAAATCTTTATATTTCACAAACAACATTTAATTTCATGGTTTGGTCTTCTAAGCTCAATTAAATTGAAAAAATGGGCCTCTAAATTAATATATCAATAGTAAATTTTAAATTTCTCACCGCATTCTAATTTAATTAAAAATATTTTATAGATCAAAATATGAAGATATCTCATTAATTTAATGTGAGTGTAAAAACCGAAAAATGTCATTTTAGACCTCGCACGCTTTTCGATGCATCATGAGGAGATTTAAGTGAAAAATTCAAAGCTAACGGATTTCGATGGAAATAATTTTATCAAATTTTGCACAAAATTCTGAGCGATTTAATATACAAAACATATATCTAATTTTGCTTATTTTAGAAATTAAAATTTATAGAAATCTCATAAAACCTAGATTACCCCTACTGTTAATTCAAGCATGGGTGGATTAAGTGAGGGAAAATTGGTCCTTTGTCTTTTCTCTTATCCCGCCTACTCATAAGGGGACCGAAACTTATTCGGTCCCCACTTGTTTGGTTCGGCCGAAACCCGAATCGAGCGGAAGCAAGGAGAAGAGGCACGCGGAAGGGGCGATGGGGAGGCTTCAGCGATGGTGGTAGGGCGGTTTTTTGGCGAGGTTCTTGGAGGGAAATTGTAGGGGAAAGCCTAAGGAGCACTAAGGTATATTTATAAACCTAGAAATCTTTATATTTTCCTTGGATTTTTTAGATGAAGAATTTAGGGTTTGACAAATTTCTCTTTTCTTTAGGAAATGTATAGGGAACGGTTAGAAGATAAATTTATGCATGAAAATGAGGTTTTTCTTAAAAACTGTTGAGATGAAAAAATTAGGGTTTTTCCTTAATGTTTGAAATTTTGAAAGTGCTTTTATAAATATAGCTCCTAAGGGTCCTAAGAGGGGTTTTAAGGGTATAAATTGGGTTTTTTCTCACAAAATGATATTTTCCTAATTTTTGAAATTTATAAATCTAAAAATATAAATTATTTTAAATTAGATTAGGTTAAGGAAAAAGTGTTAATTTGGATGAATATGTAATTATACAAAATTATGAATTTTTAGAATATATACTTGATTTATGTGATCATCTGGAGAGAGGGGGAGGGAGCATGGACGGAGGGCCCCCCTAAAAAATTTGAAATTTTTATATTTTAATCTCATGACAAAATCAAGTTGGAAACTTCAAAAATTAAATCAGAGACCATCTGAACTCCGATTTCAGTAAACTTATAGTCGAACTGAACATCTCGAATATATGAACCTAACGACACCAAATTCAACTCAATTTGAAGCCAAATGACTCCAAATCAAAGACCCGAAGCATATTTGGAAGGTTCAAACCATAATTTGGATTAACAAATGGTTTCCAAACATGACATGCTTATAGTCAAATCGAGCGGCTAGACAAGACAAATCCAACGAGCCTAAGATCGCCAAATTCTGATATCACTAAGACATTTAAATGCCCAATAAATGGTCCATGATCAAGAAATTTAACATCGATCATCCATTTAAATCACCCCATATTTAATTTCCTATTCATTTACATTTTTTTTCTTGATTGATATTAGCTTATTCCTATATTGATTCGATCTTAAAGAGATTTTATGATTTTTTTTTTGTGCAATGAGATTTTTAATATCACGTATTTAGTTAATATATTAAACATGTTCTAACAGAAATCGAGTGATTTGATTATTGAAGTCATTTTGTGAAAGAAGAAAATAAACTAATTCATAACCAAAGTTTTATCATTTTTAATAATGATTATATTGGTCCTAAGCCTATATGTAAAAAGTTGAAGGAAAAAAAAAAATTAGGCCCCCGCTAGATATATTTTCTGGCTCCGCCACTGGGAGGGAGAGAGAGAACTTAGAGTATTTTAGGAAGAGAATGAGAACTTTAATTTAGATTTATTATAAAAAATTTTGAAGGAGAAATTAATATTTATAGGTCATAATCGTGGACCTCGAAGGAAGGTGTTCGAGCGGAGTAATCAAATCCTTTAAATTGAAGTGAGTTTTCATGGTATTTTATAACTATAGTACTTTTATTTCTCTCCAGTTATATGATTTGAAAGATCAAGCATGTTTATAAAATTTTTACTCTTGCCCAATGGTTGATCATGTAATTTATATGTTACATCTTACGGCTTTATTATACAAAGTTCATATGTTATAGAAAAGAGATGATATTAGATGATATGATTATGATATGATCGTTATATTGAGTGATTTTTTGTACATACTGAATTGATGGAGCTCACCCCTTATGAAACTAGCTGGGGATGCTATACTCATGCACATTAAAATGGTAAAAGGATATAAAAAATGAAATGATAAAAGGAGTACCTTTATGGTATTAGACGGTGGCTCCTGTGATGATTGTAATATATACGAAATGAGAAGTTACAAATATTGATATGAATATGAAAGATGTGATTTTATAATATATGATATGTTTAATAACATGTTTATAAGAAATTAATTTATGATATATTAGCATCTAGCAAATTTCTCATTCTATCTTGAATTGTTATAGTTTAGAGTCATGTTTTACTTACTAAGCATTAAATAACTGCTAGTTGTTAAAAATTTTCAGGTAAGTTTAAGTTAATCAAATGAGTAGAAGGGGTAGAAATATATACGTAGGAGAGGCACTCCGGAAGAAAGATAATTATATAAATTTGTTTGAAGTTATGTTTATCTGTTTTAAATTTTATTATTTTAGTGTCTCTTTCAAATGTTATGGTGATAGTTTTAGAGATTGAACATTTTTTTAGTCTACCGTCCGACCTCCATTCCCGCCTCGCCTATGTGAGCTCATCGGGCTAGGTCATAATAAAAGTAGTATCAAAGCAAAAGTTTAAGAATATTGATCAATATGAAAGAGCTAAAAGGATGATTCTATATGTTAGAGAAGGTATAGGGTATGCGTTATATACTACTAATTTTATTTCATCTCATTATATCTCAGAGCCATGGATCTTGAAAATGATGTCACTGATGGCACTGCATGAGAGATTAGGAGGGAGATATCAGTTGTAGCAAAACCTTCAAGTAGTAGCATCAATGCTATTATGAAACATTTTACGAAAATGATGATGGTAATGACCATGATTAAGAACACTCAGACCCATATTGGAGGCAGTGGAAGCTCTCCAATGGATAAAAATTTAAAGCTATTCCAAGATATGAAGCCTCCGATGTTTTCAAGTAGTGGATCAATAGAGACAGAAGATTGGGTGCTGAGAATAGAAAAGATCTTGGAGGGTATGTCCTGCCCAAAAGATAGAAGGGTTACACTCGCTGCTTTTGCCTTTGACGGTGAGCCGGAAAGGTGGTGGTGAAGCTAGCTACAAAAGACTTTTGGAGGGTGACCCAGCAGTCAAGTCTCATGGGGAGAATTTTTAAAGGTGTTCCGAGATTGGTATGTACCCATATCAGCTAGAAGACAGGTGCAAGATAAATTCAACAGATTGGTACAAAGCGATAGAACTATTACTCAATATGAGGCTGAGTTCACTAGACTTTTTAGGTATGCCTCACATATGATACCCAATGTAGAAGAGAAGTGCCATTGTTTCTTATCTGTCTTGAAGGATATCATTTGAAAACCTTTCATTCCTTTTGGCATTGAGGATTATTTTACTCTGGTAGAGAGGGTCCGAAGGATTGAATCGGATTTGCAAGCTACTTAGAGGAGAAGGGACCAACATAAAAAGAAGAGTTTCGAAGAAGATATTCAAAGCAATCAAACTTAGAGATCAAATGGGAAGAAGCCAAAGTTTAGTTCTAGTGGAGTCATTGGTGCATTTGTAAGTAAAGTCACGGAACCTTGTGTTAAGTATGGCATATTGCATAAGGGTGAATGTTTGATTGGTTCCAACACTTGTTATTGGTATCATCAGCCTGGACACATAGCAAAATATTATCCTACATTGATTCAGAAGACTTCAGGAGAAATGAGATCAAATGACATACCTTCACAAAGGAATTATGGAAAACCCAAGATGATAGAACCATCAATTATAGGTTTAGTGCAGAATCAATCCAGGCAGAATGTTAGACTGTGAGTTTACACTTTGACTCAGCAGGAGCCCAATGAATTCATAGATATTGACAAGGATAATTGAGATGACTTTATTAACTATTTTTAGTGACTTGTAATGTTAAATCAGATGTTTTGGGTTTAGTAGTTTCTCCTGTTATGTTATGTCGAATATTTGAGGTTGATTAGATTATTTTGTTATGATATTTTATATGTTTAGTTTG
The DNA here is from genome assembly GCF_001605985.2 of Dendrobium catenatum. Classification (NCBI taxonomy): domain Eukaryota; kingdom Viridiplantae; phylum Streptophyta; class Magnoliopsida; order Asparagales; family Orchidaceae; genus Dendrobium; species Dendrobium catenatum. The sequence continues at coordinate 1,241,340 of NW_021319551.1, forward strand.
TTCTGTTCCAATGTTGAAGTTTATGTTAATGGAAATGGAAGATGTTGGTTAATTTGTAACTATATGTTATATGTAAATTTCAAGGATAAAATTTTATTAGGAGGGGAGAATCATAAAACCCGAAAAATGCCATTTTAGACCTTGTACGCTTTTTGATGCGTCGCGATGATTTAAGTAAAAAACTCAAAGTGAGCGGATTTCAATGAAAATAATTTTATAAAATTGTGCGTAAAACTTTGAGCGATTTAATATATAAAACATATATCTAATTTTGCTTATTTTAGAAATTAAAATTTATATAAGTCACATAATACCTAGATTACCCATACTATTTATTCAAGCATGGATGGATTAAGTGAGGGCAAATTGGTCCTTTATCTTTTCACTTTACCCGCCTACTCATAAGGGGACCGAAACTTATTGGCTCCCTACTTGTTTCGTTCGGCCGAAACCTGAACCGAGCGGAAGCAAGGAGAAGAGGCGCGCGGAAGGGGCGATGGGGAGGCTTCAGCGATGGTGGTAGGGCGGTTTTTTGGCGAGGTTCTTGGAGGGAAATTTTAGGGGAAAGCCTAAAGAGCACTAAGGTATATTTCTAAACCTAGAAATCTATATCTTTCCCTTGGATTTTTGAGATGAAGAATTTAGGATTTGGCAAACTTCTCTTTTCTTTAGGAAATGTATAGGGAATGGTTAGATGATAAATTTATGTAAGAAAATGAGATTTTTCTTAATAAGAATTGAGTTGGAAAAATTAGGGTTTTTCCCAAATGTTTGAAATTTTGAAAGTGCTTTTATAAATATAGTTCCTAAGAGTTTTAAGAGGGTTTCTAAGGGTATAAATTGAATTTTTCGCACAAAACAATATTTTCCTTATTTTTTAAATTTATAAATCCAAAAATATAAATTATTTTAAATTAAATTAGGTTAGGGTAAAAGGGTTAATTTGGATGAAATGTGTAATTATACAAAATTATGAATTTTAGAATATATACTTGCTTTATGTGATCATTTGGAGAGAGGGAGAGGGAGAGAAAGAGAACTTAGATTAGTTTAGGAAGAGAATGAGAACTTTAATTTAGATTTATTATGAAGAATTTTGAAGGAGAAATTAATGTTTATAGGTGATAATCATGGACCTCGAAGGAAGATGTTCGAGCCGAGTAATCAAATCCTTTAAATCAAAGTGAGTATTCATGGTTCTTTATTACAGTAATACTTTTGTTTCTCTCCAGTTATATGATTTGAAAGACCAAGCATGTTTATAAAATCTTTACTCTTGTTCAATGGTTGATCATGCAATTTATATGTTACATCTTATGGCTTTATTATACAAAGTTCATATGTTATAGAAATGAGATGATATGATTATGATATGATCGTTATATTGAGTGAGTGTTTGTGCATGCTGAATTGATGGAGCTCACCCCTTTATGATACTAGCTGGGGACGCTGTACTCGTGTATGTTAAAATTATAAAAGATATGAAAAAGGAAATGGTAAAAGAGTACTTTTATGATACTAGACGGTTGCTCCTATGAAGGTTGTAATATATATAAAATGAGAAAGTTATAAATATTGATATGAATATGGAAGATATGATTTTATGATATATGATATGTTTAATGACATGTTTATAAGAAATAAATTTATGATATGCTGACATATATCATATTTCTCATTCCGTCTTGAATTACTATAGTTTAGAGTCATATTTTACTTACTAAGCATTGACTTACTGTTACTTATTAAAAATTTTCAGGTAAGTTTAAGTTAATCAAATGAGTAGAAGGGGTGGAAATGTATACCGTAGGAGAGGCGCTCCTGAAGAAAGGTAATTATATAAATATGTTTGAAGTTATGTTTATCTGTTTTAAATTTTATTTTTTGAGTGGCTCTTTCAAATGTTATGGTGATAGTTTTAGAGATTGAACATTTTTTTAATTTACCGTCCAACCTCCGTTCCCGCCTTGCCTATGCGACCTCATTGGGCCGGGTCGTGACATTGAGTAACTTGAGTTTTCTTTTTAATTAAGCCCGTCGTTATTTTCTTAAACAACTAGCCAACCGTTACCTTTTTCAAAGACTAACCCGTTGCTACCTTTCTCAACGAGTAGCTAGCCATTGCCAATTCAATCAATACTATCTGTCAGGCCTGGTGCCCACAGACTTGACCTAGACCCGCTCAATCATGCTCACGGACCAGACCTGAACCTAGCTAAACTGCCCAAACAAGTCAACCAGGCCCACATACCCAACCCAATCACCTAACCCGACTGTAAAACTAGCCAGCACACCAAGCAAGCCCACCATAGAGGACCCATGGCCAGGTCATGAAGCCAATCATAAACAAAGTTCACGAGTGGCATCACTATAATTTATTTTAGTTTTATTTCAGCCTACTAAATTGTTTATTGTTTTCCTTTGAAAAATTTGTCCATAAATGTCTTAGTTTTTAATTTAATGTTACAAGGATGCTTCCAAATTAAGTAATCAACTTTTTTTTTATGAAAATAAACATAAATTTAAATGTATAATTTATTTTCCAAGAAGACATAAACTTCAATGCCAAAAGATTACTCTAACTAACATTAATATTTAGACCAATCTTCCTCAAAAGACATTAATACTTCTTAAGGATTTTTTGTCAAAGCAATATTTCTATTATTGAAAAAAAACAAGATCATTAGCAAAAGATAAATGACTTAAATATATTGATTAACCCTTTAAATAAATATTCAACACCTGTAATCAAAAGGGCAAGAGATATAGGATTAGGGGTGTCAATATTTGACCTGACTCAAAACCTGACCAAAACCCGAACAAAAAAATTCTGAGTTCGAGTCAACCTGTTTGACAAATGGGTCAGGTTAGATTGACCTGAAAACTATAAGTTAATCTAGATGACTCAGATCTCGCCCACACCACGTCACCTCTGCATCTCGCACCCACGCACCCATGACCTGCCTTGTCGGGCTTGACCCCGCATCCCGCACCTGTGCCTTGCCTCACCTACGCTTGATCGTGGGCTCGCCCATGCTCAACCACATGCACCTGTAGCCCACACTCGTCCCTGTGCCTTGCAGCCCGCACTTGCTTGCCTGCTCTGTGCGAGGGTCAGCGTGTCGAGTCGGGTCGACCCAAGTTTGTGGTGAGTAAGGTTTGGGTTCGGATTTCTATCATGTTTTTAGAATTGGGTCAGGTCAAATAATAATGGGTCATTTTTGGATTGGACCCAAACCCAACCCAACAACCCATTTTGACACTCCTATTTAGGATCTCATTGTCCAATATCTCTTGAAGATTTAAAGAAGAAATGAACATATCCATTGATTGAAAAATAGCTTTTAATTTACTTGAGAAAGGAATCACCAAATCCAAAGAGAGATAAGCTATTATATGAAAAAGTCCAACCTAAAGAATTACAAGCCTTTGAAATATCCAATTAAAAAAAAAATAGATATTATGACCATAAGTAATAAAATGAAGATCATAGATTAATGCTTAAGCCAATAATATACTATCATATATAACACGATTGCTTACAAACTCATATTATTTTTTAAAGAAAATGATCTATTCTATATGATAAAGTTATTAAGATAATTTTACTAAATATAGTTTGTAAGATTCTAGGTCCAAAGTCCTTCCAACATTTAAGATTAATTTTAATAAGGTTAATATTAGCACTATTAAAATATTTATATATTTTACCACCTTTGAAATTTTTTTCAAGGAGCATCTATGACCTCTTCCTTAATAACATGCCAACTTTTTTTTTTAATAATATAAAAAACCTTTAAAACAATACTATTAACTTCTTCCAAAGAAGGAATATAAGATAAGAAAACATTACCATTATCGAAAGTAATAGTAGTAATCTAATTAGGATCTCTAATGGGTTATGAACCATATTAATTTTTAGAAGACAATAAGGAAGAAAACTAAATAATAATATAATTAGCATTTAGGACATCCTCCTTCAACCATTCATCACTAGAATTTATAATTTCATGAATATAATCACATGTTTTTCTTTTATTATATCAAAATATCTAGTGCAATGATCACCTTCAAAATAAATATAGAATTAAAATTTTCTTTCAATACATATCTCCTACATCTTGCATTTTAAGTAATATAGATTTAGCTTCACCAAGGGGTTCAATATTTGAAGGCATTTTATGTGTAAAGTAGAATGAATATAGGGATTTTAAATATTTAGCTATTTGATCAAAAGAGAAGCAAATGATAAGTATTTTATTCAAGAATTTGAAAATCTTCCTTTATTTCATTTTGGTGAATCCAAAAATTGCTAAAAGGTTATTTCCAAATACACTAGCTCAACGTCCTCACCCAACACTCATACCCACCACCATTAGATGCATAGCATCTGCCAACTTCTTCCATTAAATACTGTCACCCACTATCACCACCATTAAATACTCCACGCACACGCACACATGATCACCGCCATTAACAATCGCTTTTGCCACTTCAATTGGCACTACCATTGGTTGACTATTATTGGTTAAAAGTAATGATTTGTTTCATCCAAACATAAAAACAATCTCTTGATTTTATTCAACAAAAAACCAAATATTATAAATTACTCTAAATATATTGAATTTACTTTATATTGTATTTAGATTGCACTTGAATCTATAGTTTTAAATACTTGCAACCATAAAACCCGCAAGAGAGAATAGTTAATATGACAAATAATCCAATGCAAGTTAATTTTCTAATTCCATAACCTTATTTTTAGCTTAGAAGGGTTTATTAAAAATATTATCAAAAATATGAAACATGTTAGAAGGAAACAACAAGGTAAATCAACTAACATACATGAAGTGCAAAAAAGAAGAATAAATTAACTATACATTTTTAAATCAAAATAAATCCATAATAATGGAGTATTGATTCTTCATTTTAAAGAAAATGTTGTAATGGTAAAAAGTATAAATACTAAGGTACTTGATAATAGAAATATGATATTTTTTAATTCCATAAATAATTAATAAGATTCTTGTCATGCTTCAAGATCAAATTTGAAATAATTGTCTATTTTGTTCTCTTAATTAACAACCAAAGCTTCTATAATTCATCAATATAGATATATCCAATGATAATAACTAAAATCATATACATCAAAATATATTTCACTATTCATTCACCAAAATTTCATTTACACTAGCTAGGAGATCATTTACAATTCATACTCTATCTCAAGTTCCTGATTACAAAATAAATACAAAACAAATTAAATAAAAGAAGAATATGAATGTCTCAATCAGTCTCACTACACACGATCTTGACCCTTTTTCCAACTTGAAATCAATAAAATCCATATAATGAGCTTACAAAGCCCAACAAAAACCCAAAATATCACTAAAGCTATCAATGCAAGACTCAATAATCAATATATATGCTTATCTCAATCAATAAAATCAATAGCATTAAAGATCATCAATGATCAAAATCTATCATCACTAGTACGAACCAATATGATCAAATATAAAAAGTTGGAATCATTACACTTAAATCCATAAATCAATATCTATGTGTGGCTATAAATGCATCAGTAATTAGTAATAATAATCAGTATCTGTATCAATAGGATAATAAAAGTAGTAGAATAGTAAATTCATATAATAAAAAGTAACTCATTGGTACTAAAGTCATGTGTGATTCTATAAATGAATCATAAGTATACATGGGTCAATGTCAATGTCATCAATCTTATCTCCCTTAACTTCTATACAATCAGTACATGTATATATGCACACCAATTACTTATCTATCCATTATATGTATACATTAGCATATGGTTTAGCAAAGGAGGACATCCAACTTTAATGTGCTATTTTCATCCCTCATTTGTATTCATTACATCATTATATCATTATCATTATCTTTCATCTTTCATCTTTATCATTATTATTATAGGTGACTTTCAATAATCATTAAGAGTCATCACTCTCTATCTGCCAGCATAATTTGGTCATCAATTATAGGTTACAACCGAGATCACACCACAAATCATCTTTAAAGGAAAGTACGTCGGCCCGCCCTCCTGGAAAGGGTATTATGTTTTAAGAGCCAACTCGTATTAATTTATAATATTAACAACCAACCTTTTTTGTTTTTATGAAATACATTTTAACGTATGAAATGTAACATGAAATGCTTAATTCTATAAAAGACATGAAATCTAGATATCAATCTATAGTTTCAGAGAATCATAACTTTCATTTTACCCGATGAAATGCAATAATACTACAGTCAAAATATTCATATAATTCATATCTAGCATATATGAAAAGGTATATGGTAAAAGCATGATAAATCAGGAGAAAATACATTTTTATCAATTTAAGAGAGAATGAATATGTCAAACTCAAAATCATTAAAAATTAGAGTGAGTTTGGGTTACTTACTATGATTAGAGGAAATCTCTAAACAGAATCGATGGACAAAAATGCTCCCAACATGACTTTCTCTCACTTCTATCTCTTCTCTTCCTCTCCCTTTCCCTATCTTCCTTCTTGAGCAAGCCGACAGTGAGTGAATGCTTACTTATATATATATATATATATAGTGATCTAGCGTCACAGCACTTATGTGACGCCCCAAGATGTAACTTAGAAGAATTATTCAATCGATCCTTTAAATTATAACTTACCAAAGCTATCTATAATCATCAATCAGATAAACAGTCTAACAAAATCTACAATTTAAAAAACATCAATGTACATATTCTGATCATTCCCAAAAGTACATTTACAATACTCAGGATCTACACATCAATCACAAGTAATCTATCCTGTCATGAGTACAAAAAGAATCACTATAACAAAATGATAAAAACCTGAAGTTTCCTGATCAACCTCAATCTTCTGCTCTCTTGCCTTGACCTGAAAATATTAACCACATATAATGAGCTTCAAAAAGCCCAGCAGTTCACCTATTACCTACAATTGAAATCAAAGTACGGTACTAAACAATATGCATGTCAATCAGTCAAATCCATAACAATCACTTGCACATGATCATTGAATCTATGCAGATATAAAAATCAGTAATCAATGCATGATCGATGGAATCCCAAAATCATCAGTAGAATGACCAATAAACAGTAAAGAAATCCATAATGCTCAATAAATCAATACATACGTCAATTCCATCATATCTGAAATATCGGTCAAATCCATAGGGAAAATATCGTATCAGTAATATTAGTTAAATCAATATCGTATCGATAGAATCAATCAAATCATTAATAAAGAAATCATCTCCAATCAATACTATCAATCTGTATGAAATCAAATAAAACAATCAATCAATACATCGTAAGAACAATTGAAATCAAATCAATACAGTAAAAACATATTCTATATCACATGGTTAATGTATCACATGTGGCAGATCAATATTCGGTGTATCAATGAATCAATGGTATCAATAAATCTATAGTATCAATGAATCAATCATATCAGTGTCCGTAGTATCAATGAATCAATGCAATAACAATATCCATATCAGTATCATATTTAGTGACATGAGTATGCAATATCAATGAAATCGTACAGTAACAGTAAACCCATAAATCCATCAGAAAATCCATTCAATAGCAATAAATCAATTCCATATCAATAAATCAGTCAATAGATAAATCCATAAACAAAGTATAAGAACAATACTTTACACATGCATTCAATATAGTAGTCTTACTGAACAAGTACAATCACTAGCTATTAAGGCGTTTTTCGGTCTTGGAATATCGATGAATCATTGTATATCTGTTGGCTTAATAATAGAGTCGTCACTCTTTGCCCGTCGGCATAATAATCTCCTTATGACTCCCAATCATTGTATCTATGATCAATAGAGGATAACATCAAACCCTTTTTAAAAGAAAGCCCGTCGGCCCACCATCCTGTACAGGTCAAATCAATCTCCAAGCAACGGTTCAATCAGTCTTTACTTGTCTTTCAGTAATATAACAGTAATTCAATCATATATCCACATTCGTATACATATCATAAATGCATTGCGATCAATAAATATGATTTGGCCCAATTTAGAAAACTCCTTAAAATATCGTATAGTAGAAAAAAGTCGTTATAAAATGCACAGTTCAAAAAAATTTTCAAATTACTAGAAATCAAATAAAACAACATTTCAAAGCTTTACTTGTACTGAAACACTATTTTTTAACAGCCTGATAATTTTCTATTCGATAAAAACACATCAGACTACAAAATATCCGGTAAAAACTTTCCATAAAATACTTAAACCGTGCAAAATCATCATTTCAATAACATACCAAAAGTTACGCGGTAAAAGTTGCGACCATACAAAGATAGGGTCATTTTTCGGTAACGGAAACACAAAACTGAGTAGAAAAATACCAAAATACGAAATCTTCGAAATCAGAAATAGGATTTGGATTCCTTACTTTGAGACAAATAAATCTTCCAACTGTGTCGTCGGACGAAAAGCGCTCCGCAGCCACCGAAATCAAGTTTTCCCTTCTCTTTCTCTCTCCTACTTTTTCTCTCTCTTTAAAATATCTCAAATCCTCTATTTAAATCAAGTAGGATCATCCCGGACGATTCCTATTCGTCCCGGGACGAGTTGCTCTTGGGACAAATTTTGTCCCGACGGATCGTCCAGACTCATACAGGTTCGTCCAGACGAACCATACAGATTCTTCACAATTTTCTTTAGTTTGTCCCGTACTAAAGTCAGTTCATCCGGACTAACAGCACTCACAAAAATGAAAATTTGAAGAGTTTTACAATCTACCCATCTTAAGAAAAATGTCGTCCTCGATATTTCCCTTAGGGTTCAAATGCAAAATCGATACAAAACAAATCCATCCAATCAAAACTCAAATCAAATCGAATCAAAATCCAAACTCGTCGAAAACCATACAGTCATACAATTCATTCATTCACATGTCATTCACTATGCATAATATGTCAAGTCAATCAATTAGTCAAATAAATTTCTTACCAGTAGAACTTTCAGGTCGTAGTTGATCTTCATAATGTTGTAAACTATATACACATGGTGTCACTTGAGTAGGTGCAGTAGATCGTGGAGCAACAATTTCCCTCTGACTATTACTGACAGCTCTATCATTTGTCCTATTCATTGATCTTTCATTATATGCTCTTGAGCCAACAGTCCTCTGTCCTACAGTACGTCTAGACTGTCTTGTGCCAGAATCAGTTCTTCCTCCAATTTCCTTCTGAGGAAAATTTGCTGCTCTATGTCCTTGCTGTCCACAATGAAAACATTGCCCCGTAAATAAGTAACACTGACCTGCATGTCGTCGACCACAATGAATGCACTCGCTGTAGCTACCAGAAGATGCTACCGATGCAGATCCCCTTGAATCACTATATTTCTTCTCTTATCCCTATCTCTTTCTCTACTTGCTTCATCTCTTCTACTTAATTCATCTCTACTCCTCCTGGTGACTTCATATCTCGATGCTGGCGTTGCCAAATCGATTTCTATCAGTCTGGCCCGCTCTACCAACTCAGAAAACTCATGAATCCGTAACGGTACTAGTGGATGTCTTAACTCTCTGTTCAATCCTTGCAGAAATCTATAGCATTTTCTTCAGTAGTGGGGATCAAATGAGAAGCGTACCTAACAAGTGCAGTAAACTCAGCCTCGTACTGCATCACTGTCTTGCGTCCTTGCTCCAACTTAATAAAAGCTTCTTGCATTTGTCGTTGGGCTGATGGAGGTACAAACCACATCTGAAACACTGTAGTAAACGCGTCCCAAGTGATCTTAGAATTTGTCTTCCCTTGAAATTTCTCTCTCTGCTATCCAATCCACCATCTATCTGCTTCTCCTTCAAACAGAAATACAGCCAAAGGCACCTTTTGACTTTCCGGACACTGCTTGCAATCAAAAATCTTTTCTATCCTCATTATCCAATCTTCAGCAGCCTGAGGTCCTACAGCTCCTTTGAAAACCAGAGGTTTCAATTTGTGAAATGTCTGTAAATGCTTGTCTACTTCTTCTTCTTTGCTTCCAACTAACTTACTCTGTGCATCTCCCATTACTTGCGCTATAGCAGTAGCCAACTGCATCATACTTTCTGAAGGTACTAGAGCTGCACTGTGTTGCTCATTTGGTACACTTGACTCTGGATTATCCATTTAACTTTTTCACTGCATAGTTCAGTATAATAGGAATGATATACACATGCAACTATGTATGCCAAATGATGCACTTGAAACTACCCATTCTACCCAACTCTCAATCAAATCCTATAACTCTGGTAACAATCAATTCTTTCAATAACACTGCTCTGATACCACTAAATTTGTGACGCCGCAAGATCTAACTTGGAAGAATTATTCAATCGATCCTCTAAATTATAACTTACCAGAGCTATCTATAATCATCAATCAGATAAACAGTCTAACAAAATCTACAATTTAAAAAACATCAATGTACATATTCTGATCATTCCCAAAAGTACATTTACAATACTCAGGATCTACATATCAATCACAAGTAATCTATAATGTCCTGAGTACAAAAAGAATCACTATAACAAAATGATAAAAACCTGAAGTTTCCTGATCAACCTCAATCTTCTGCTCCCCTGCCCTAACCTGAAAATATTAACCATATATAATGAGCTTCAAAAAGTCCAGCAGGTCACCTATTACCTACAACTGAAATCAAAGCACAGTGCTGAATAATATGTATGTCAATCAGTCAAATCCATAACAATCACTTGCACATGATCATTGAATCTATGCAGATATAAAAATCAGTAATCAATGCATGATCGATGGAATCCCAAAATCATCAGTAGAATGACCAATAAACAGTAAAGAAATCCATAATGCTCAATAAATCAATACATACGTCAATTCCATCATATCTGAAATATCGGTCAAATCCATAGGGAAAATATCGTATCAGTAATATTAGTTAAATCAATATCGTATCGATAGAATCAATCAAATCATTAATAAAGAAATCATCTCCAATCAATACTATCAATCTGTATGAAATCAAATAAAACAATCAATCAATACATCGTAAGAACAATTGAAATCAAATCAATACAGTAAAAACATATTCTATATCACATGGTTAATGTATCACATGTGGCAGATCAATATTCGGTGTATCAATGAATCAATGGTATCAATAAATCTATAGTATCAATGAATCAATCATATCAGTGTCCGTAGTATCAATGAATCAATGCAATAACAATATCCATATCAGTATCAGTATTTAGTGACATGAGTATGCAATATCAATGAAATCGTACAGTAATAGTAAACCCATAAATCCGTCAGAAAATCCATTCAATAGCAATAAATCAATTTCATATCAATAAATCAGTCAATCGATAAATCAATAAAGAAAGTATAAGAACAATACTTTACACATGCATTCAATACAGTAGTCTTAATGAACAAGTACAATCACTAGCTATTAAGGCGTTTTTCGGTCTTGGAATATTGATGAATCGTTGTATATCCGTTGGCTCAATAATAGAGTCGTCACACTTTACCCGTCGACCGCCCGTCGGCATAATAATCTCCTTATGACTCCCAATCATTGTATCTATGATCAATAGAGGATAACACCAAACCCTTTTTAAAGGAAAGCTCGTCGGCCCACCATCCTGTACAGGTCAAATCAATCTCCAACCAACGGTTCAACCAGCCTTTACTTGTCTTTCAGTAATATAATAGTAATTCAATCATACATATATCCACATTCGTATACATATCATAAATGCATTGCGATCAATAAATATGATTTGACCCAATTTAGAAAACTCCATAAAATATCGTATAGTAGACAGAAGTTATAAAATGCACAGTTCCAAAAAAATTTCAAATTACTAGAAATCGAATAAAACAACATTTCAAAGCTTTACTTGTACTGAAACACTATTTTTCAACAGCCTGATATTTTTCTATTCGATAAAAACACATCAGACTACAAAATACCCGGTAAAAACTTTCCAGAAAATACTTAAATCATGCAAAATCATCATTTCAATAACATACCAAAAGTTACGCGGTAAAAGTTACGTCCATACAAAGATAGGGTCATTTTTCGGTAATGGAAACACAAAACTGAGTAGAAAAATACCAAAATACGAAATCTTCGAAATCAGAAATAGGATTTGAATTCCTTACTTTGAGACAAACTAATCTTCCAACTGCGTCGTCGGACGGAAAGTGCTTTGCGGCCACCGAAATCAAGCTTTCCCTTCTCTTTCTCTCACTCGCTTTTTCTTTCTCTTCAAAATATCTCAAAATATCTCAAATCCTCTATTTAAATCAAGCAGGATCGTCCCAGACGATTCCTATTCATCCCGGGACGAGTTGCTCTCGGGACAAATTTTGTCCCGACGGACCATCTCGACTCATACAGGTTCGTCCAGACGAACCATACAGATTCTTCACAATTTTCTTCACTTCGTCCCGTACTAATGTAAGTTCGTCCGGACTAACAGCACTCACAAAAATAAAAATTTCAAGGGTTTTACAGCTTATACCCAACTTAAGAAATTTGCTAACAATGCCTGAAAAATATCAGAAGTAGAAATATTATCTTTAGTAACACCAACATCAACATTAAAAGGTTCTTGAATAGATGAAAGAGGAGGCCTAGATGAAGTTACAATATCCAAATCCATCGCAACCAATATCATCAACAATGAAATATAAAAAAAACAACAAAGGTATGAAAACCCCCCACCTTAAGAAAAATTATTCTGTCAGGCTACCTGACGTAGAGATACATCAGGTAGCCTATAATACGTCGCCACATGCACTTATTCTTTACCGCGCAGCCTGACGACCCGACCCGGAGCGGACCCGGGAGTTGGTGTAGCTCGGTATTGCTAGGTATTGATCCATTTTACTCGACAAAAATGAAAAATACTATTCTGTGAAGACCAATACCGAGCAATACCGAGTTCTTTTAGGTATTACTCGGTATTGCTCGGTATTAATACCAAGTTCTTTTAGGTATTGCTCGGTATTGCTCTTTACAGATCGTTATTGTCAAGCAATACCGAGTAATACCTAGCAATACCGAGCAAATACCGAGCAATACGCGAACATAGTAATCCCAGATTTGGTACGAGTCGGATCGTCGGGCCGCGCGGCAAAGAATAAGTGCACATGGCGACTTATTATAGGCTACCTGATGTATCTCTACGTCAGGTAACCTGACGGAATATTTTTTCCCACCTTAATCCCTTGGAAGAGGAAGAAGAAGATTAGTAGAGAAACAAGGAAACTAGAGGAAAAATTCAATAATTCCTCATTAATAATTTTATGCCCAAGTTTTAATAAATAAAATATTGTATATACACACACAAACTAACATTTAAAGATTAAAGATTGAAGATTGCAATATAAAATTACTTATAGGTTGCCATAGGAGATTCTTAGAGTTCTAAGAATTATTTTATCAAAATTTGTGCTTTCAACCTCCATAACGGCCCACAATCTTACTTTGCACCTTATTTACATTTAAAAAGCTAGTCATATTACAGTATAAAATTACACTTACATATATATACTCAAACATTTGTACAAAGAAGGGTTTCCATAGGAGAACAATGTAATGTAGATTCAATTATTTTTCCGTTGAAGGGAAACCATGAAAAGGAGACCTGATGCAGAAGTTGGCTGAACTTGTCACTGTTCTTTTCTCACATTTGGGATAAAGCGCAGCACAAACATCCTGTTTAAGAAAAAAAAATCAACATCACATTGAGAAATAAGTTTAAGAACAAGCGCAAAGAAAATTTTCTAGTCTGATGAGATTATAAAATGTAGAATATAGTCGATTGCATTGCAAGAGGTGTACTGCCATCTTATTTGCCATTGTATAAAACAATAAAGGAAATATAGTAAAAATAAATTTCGATGACTTGAATATGTATCATAAAGGGTAAAGGATAAACAATAAGATGCTAGATAAAATTTATGTTAGGTAGAGGTAGATCTAAAAAGACTTGATTAGAAAATTTTAGAAATGACCCGTCTTTATTAGATTTAAACAAGAATTTGATTTTTAATAGGACATAATGGAGAAAAAAGATTCATATAGCTGATCCCACATAGTAGAACAAAGGCTTGATGTTGTTATTGTTGTTGGTGTTGTTGTTTCTATATCTTTAATAAAAAGTTCTACTATCTAGCTCATATTATCATTTTTTAATTTATCCTTCTTAATTATGCTACAAATACTTCTTAACGTTCCTTTCTTTTATCATACTCAACTTGTCTATTGAAGAATTGTTTATTACGAAATACTTTGATCAACTTAACATTGTTACAATCTTATAAAATTTATCTTTAAGCCTCTATAATATTCTCTCATCATATTATAAGTATTTCCCTAATTGAAACACCTAGCCTTAGCTCTAGAAATTACAAGCTCGTTTGCATCCACTTTTTTTTTGCATAATAAATCTAAGATGCCTAAACTCATCTTAACTAGATATCACTTTATCTTCTAATAATAGTGATTGATAATTAGAAATATAACACATACTAAAATTGTATATAATTTACCAAATCTTTGATCTCCTGATTCTAAATTTGTTATGTTGTAAAAATTTTCTACATTGCTCTATATTTTCATGTATTTTAACAAATGTTTCACCGACTGTAAAGAAATCATACATCAAGAAACATCACTTTGAATATCCTTTGTATGCATTTTTATGACTAATACAAAAAGATGCAAGCATGATGTTTATCCTTGATGTAAACCTATAATGATTAAGAACTCCTTCATTATTTCTTAACTACTATTAATAATGGTTAATACTCTACCACATATATCTTCAATATCTTCAGCATATCCCTAACACACCCTTTTTTTTACTGTGCACCAGATCAATTTTTACACTCCTCAAAACAAATAAAAATCATATGAAGATCTTTTCTTTGCTCTATATATTTCTTATTAATTCTCTTAACACAAAACTGCATCCATAGTGGATCTTCTTAATCTAAATTCATATTGATCTTCTTAATCTACCATGTCAATAAAATTTTATACTTCATTACTCTCTCTCATAACATCATTGTATGATTTATAAGTTTAATTCCCCTATAATTACCACAATCTTGAACTTCTTTTTTGTTTTTGAATATTAGTGATGAAGTGCTTATTATCCAATCATTTGACAATTGTAATCCTCTTAGCTTTAAAAATTCTATTAAAAGTATTTATTAATCAGACTAAAATATTATTCATATCTCTGAAATCATTTTTGGGGGTCAATTAATCTAGAACATATCTCATTATTTTAATTATTATTATTATTATTTAACAGCATTCATTTTCGTTTACCAATTTTATGCTCACTCCATCATCAAACATCATTATATATGACTTAATTATAAAACTCGCCAAAAAATTTAGTTAATAGAACCAGCCATCTTTCCCGCATCAATTTTTTCTTGACTACAGAATTTGAATTTGCTTCTCTTAAAGACTAGCAACTTTTTAAAAGTTCTGCCATCTTATCCCAAGGCATGAAGACCTATTGATCATTCCGTTTATACTCCTAGAATAATATCCATAACAATTTCTGTGTTTTATAGTCAATTTCCTCCTAAAATCATCTTACAAATTTTTAAACTTTTTTCTTCCAAGCCAAAAAAAAAAAAAGAAAAATATTTCTGATTTCAAACTCTAATTCCAAAAATTACTAAGCTCTCTTCTCGATTCTTAATTTCATAATCTCTACTACCAAGAACAACGTTTTCACTAGCAAGTTAGAATTCTTACTAAATCAATGAACTATCATAAAAAATTTCATGCGTTTAAGAAATGAAGCTTGCAAAGAACTCTTCAAACTCTTCTGAAAGACCTACAATGGCGTGTGTCAACCAGCGGGGAAGCAAGAGTTTTTGTATTTTCAGCTACAAATACGCAATCAATATGAACCTGACTACGAAGTGAACAATTTCTTACGATAGCGTGTCTGCTGCATAAAATATTGGAACTTTTCCAGGTCCTCCTCCATTCCACTCTCCTCTGATGGAATCAATAACTTGCTCTGCCAGGCTACCTGCTGCTGTCAATACAAACTGACAAAACAATAGACAATCAAATGATTATCTTATCTGCCATTGTATAAAACAATAAAGGAAAGATAGTAAAAATAAATTTCGATGTCTTGAATATGTATCATAAAGGGTAGAGGATAAACAATAAGATGCTAGATAAAATTTATGTTAGGTAGAGGTAGACCTAAAATGATTTGGTTAGAAAATTTTAGAAATGATCATTCTTTATTAGATTTAAACAAGAATTTGATTTTTAATAGGACATAATGGAGAAAAAAGATTCATATAACTGATCCCACGTGGTAGAACAAAGGCTTGATGTTGTTGTTGTTGTTGTTGTTGTATCTTTAATAAAAAGTTCTCCTACTATCTATCTCATATTATCATTTTTTAATTTATCCTTCTTAATTATGCTACAAATACTTCTTAGCGTTCCTTTCTTTTATCATACTCAACTTGTCTATTGAAGAATTGTTTATTACGAAATACTTTGATCATCTTAACATTGTTACAATCTTATAAAATTTATCTTTAAGCCTCTATGATATTCTCTCATCATATTATAAGTATTTCCCTAATTGAAACAACTAGCCTTACCTCTAGAAATTACAAGCTCGTTTGTATCCTTTTTTTTTTTTTTTTTTTTTTGCATAATAAATCTAAGATGCGTAAACTCATCTTAACTAGATATTATCTTCTAATAATAGTGATTGATAATTAGTAATATAACACATACTAAAATTGTATATCATTTACCAAATCTTTGATGTCCTAATTCTAAATTTGTTATCTTGTAAAAAATTTCTACATTGCTCTGCATTTTCATGTATTTTAACAAATGTTTCACCGACTGTAAAGAAATCATACATGAAGAAACATCACTTTGAATATCCTTTGTATGCATTTTTATGATTAATACAAAAAGATGCAAGCATCATGTTGATCCTTGATGTAAACCTATAATGATTAAGAACTCCTTCATTATTTCTTAATTCTTAACTACTATTAATAATGGTTAATACTCTACCACATATATCTTCAGCATATCCCTAACACACCCTTTTTTTTACTGTGCACCAGATCAATTTTTACACTCCTCAAAACAAATAAAAATCATATGAAGATCTTTTCTTTGCTCTATATATTTTTTATTAATTCTCTTAACACAAAACTACATCCATAGTGGATCTTCTTAATATAAATTCATATTGAACTTCTTTTTTGTTTTTGAATATTTGTGATGAAGTGCTTATTCTCGAATAATTTGACAATTATAATCCTCTTAGCTTTAAAAATTCTATTAAAAGTATTTATAAATCAGACTAAAATATTATTCATATCTCTGAAATCATTTTTGGGGGTCCATTAATCTAGAATATATCTCATTATTTTAATTATTATTATTATTTAACAGCCTTCATTTTCCTTTACCAATTTTATGCTTACTCCATCATCAAACATCATTATATATGACTTAATTATAAACTCGCCTAAAAATTTAGTTAATAGAACCAGCCATCTTTCCCGCATCAATTTTTTCTTGACTACAGAATTTGAATTTGCTTCTCTTGAAGACTAGCAACTTTTAAAAGTTCTACCATCTTATTTCAAGGCATGAATACCTATTGATCATTCCGTTCATACTCCTAGAATAATATCCATAACAATTGCTGTGTTTTATAGTCAATTTTCTCCTAAAATCATCTTACAATTTTTTAAACTTTTTTCTTCCAAGCCAAAAAAAAAAGAAAAATATTTCTGATTTCAAACTCCAATTCTAAAAGTTACTAAGCTCTCTTCTCGATTCTTAATTTCATAATCTCTAGTACCAAAAACAACATTGTCACTAGCAAGTTTAGAATTCTTAATAAATCAATGAACTATCATGCGTTCAAGCAATGAAGCATGCAAAGAACTCTTTAAACTCTTCTGAAAGACCTACAATAGCGCGTGTCAACCAGTGGGGAAGCAAGAGTTTTGTATTTTCTGCTACATATACGTAATCAATACGAAGTTGATTAAGAAGTGAACAATTTCTTACGATAGCGTGTCTGCGGCATAAAATATTGGAACTTTTCCAGGTCCTCCTCCATTCCACTCTCCTCTGATGGAATCAATAACTTGCTCTGCCAGGCTACCTGCTGCTGTCAATACAAACTGACAAAACAATAGACAATCAAATGATTGCTTTTCTAACACAAAATACACAGCTTTGCGGTAAAAGAGAAATGCAATTATGAATGCAAAAACAATGATCAAGTGACAACAACAAAAAATAGAAGAATAAATAAGCTCCTGGATGCAAAGATGACCTTTAAGGCTTCGATTGGAACGGCTTTCTTACTGCTTCATAAAGGAGCTTTTTAGTTAAAAAATGTTAATTTTTTTAATAGAAAGTTGTTTTAAGAAGCAATAAGAAAGTCATCCCAAACGAAGTCTAAGTCTAAATGCACATTTCATTGCTTTGCCTATTTAGTTTCGCTTTCCATTTTCAGGCGTTCCCTACTTGAGTTTCTCGAGTTTTAAATGTATTCAGACTGGGTGGAACTTGAAAGAAATAAAAATATCCATTGCATTGAACCTATAGGGTCTCGGGAGGGTTAATGTACATACACTTAATCCTGAATTTGCAGAGAGGCTATTGAACATGAGTCAGCCATCATATCTAGTTTAAACTGGCTATATTGAACAAGAGTAAGCCATCATATCTATATAATGAATACTTCTTGACTAGCCAAGCTTCTTTAGTCAAATTCATAAGGTGGATTTAGGAAGTCTATCTGAAGACTTCTTGCCTTCAGGCTCCCCAAGTCAAATTCTTAAGATAGGTTTAGGAATCCCATCACACGCCTTCAGTTACACCAAACGATCACCAAAGTACAGGTCGAATGTATTCCCAGAAATGGAAATCTAATGAAGACATAAATGCCATCTCAATAGGCCACGGCATCCATTGTATATGCAACGCATGAAAATCAATGCATCGTTTGGGACGGCTTTCTTACTACTTAAAACAGCTTTTTAGTATAAAAAATTTAGTTTTTGTGCTAGAAAGTTGTTTTAAGTAGTAAAAAAGCCGTCCCAAACGAAGCCCAAGACAACTGAGGAACACAATCTTGGGTGATGATGACTTCAGCGAACTAGGAAAACCTAATAATGAATTACAAAAAGCAGATGAAACCAAAATAAGTACATAAAAATATAGTGGTCAACATACTGCACCTCCTTGGAACTAACATTAAAATTTCCCAAAAAATTGAAAATGCCCAAGCTAACGAAGATCTAGTTCAGAGTACTCTAGCTAAAAAAGATGAAAAATAAGGAGAAAAATTTTATGCAAGACCGTACACTAGGTTGGATCATGGTACAACACTATCAGAATCAGTAAAAGCATGAAAAGAAATACGCTTGGCGTTTAAAAAATTGGCCAAAACTCATGGCTCAAAGACCGATCTTAGAATTACTAATATGAAAGTATCTGATAGGAAACCCTTGTAGATCTCAAGCAAATCTTATAAAAAATTGAATTTCAGAAAGACTTCACCACAAATCTCCAATCAAACTCAGGAAAACAGCGACTATAATGTAGGAATTGATAAAAACATAAAGAAAATAATAAGATACAATTGATCCTCTCTTCGAGAGGAGGATATTTCTCTCCCAACTCTCTAGATGCCACTAGAGCCCAAAAACACCAAGGAAACACATAACTTCAGCAATAATCAAGATAACTGTAACCTTTTTTTTTTTTTAAGATAACCGTAACCTTAATTCCAACCTCCTAAATAAAGCACACAATAATTAACTCCCAAAAAACTAAACAGCCCTCTTAATTCAAAATTTCCCTTCTAATCCCTCATCCTCTCTCTCTACTTAACCCGTGGGTCTCGATGGGGGGGGGGGGGGTGGAGAACACACTAGGGGTTGAAAAACAGCATGCTTACGCCTGTTGTAAACAAGGGGTCGGCCCAAATGTTGGACTAGCTGGATCGATCTATCAGTATCTTAGCATTACCAACTAGCCACCAGCGAGGCCATGAATGCCCACGGCCATTATGTTCAAAATGGATTTATGAAAGTGATTCACTTAAGCAACATAAGCCCATGCATATGATGAATAATAAACAAAATTAGTCAAAGTGCATACCAAAGGAAAAAGTATAGCCATAACACCATAGCTCACAAGTCGAGAGAAAAAAAATATTGCTAGCACGCAAGGACTTCCTGAAATTAATACCAAAAGAATGTTAATAGCATACATGACATATACCACAAAAACTATTAACCGAGCATGCTTATGCATTCCATAATTATTTAGATTATACATCCAATTTATGTTATTACACCTCATTACATTATGTGTAATAGAAATAAACTTAAAGAAAGAAATCAGTACCAAATCCTGCAAAGAAGGCCCAGTTTGATTCAAAGAACTCCAGCCTTTTGTCTAAACTGAGTTCGGAAAGATTCCATTTATACCTGGGAACATTAAAGTAGAAAATGAATTAAAGCAATCAAGCAACATAAAGAACATCATACAAAATCGTATTTAATTGTTTATTCTCAAAGTCTATTGGTACACAAAGTCGCCAAAAGCGGGCAACATACTCGAAACAGTAATATGCATACATCCAGGCATTGAGCAGAAAACTGATTGCTGTGCCAATGTAAGGTATAAATAGAGCTGCAACAACCTGAATTCTAAAAAAGAACACTGTTGTAAGTACACTAGAAAAACAAAATTGAAACTGAAAAACCAGCTTGACATTCACCATGCATCGTAAAACACTTTATCAAAGATATAAAACACGGACATCGCATTGAAGGTATTTAAACAAAATAACTGCACCTCTATGAAGAAGAAGGTTAATAAAAGAAGTGAATATAATTGTTCACCAATTCCAACCACAACCCTGTTGAATAAATGATAAAGATTTATGAGTAAGGCAAAAGATAATTCTAACTTCAAAGATATTAATCTTAGCTGAAGCTTCTGATAACTTGGAATTTCAGTTTTTGAAATGAAACAGACCCCTCAAGCCCACCAGGTCTGCTTGAATGCATGCCATTTTGATTGTCTTGTGAAGCTCTTTCTCCTGAAGCTTTTGCCAGATGCATCCCTTTTCTTTTGAGAACCTCAAAAGCATACCTAGCAATGTCGTTATACCTGGATTGGTAAAACAAGAACAGAGTATAAGTTTGGCAAAGAGAAAAAAATTTTATGGATCGGTAATGCTATTATACAAAACAGCAGATATCAAGCAAAACAAATTAAATCTTTACATTCATTAAAAAAACTCATATCTACATGAAACCTTCATCAGCAAATACATACCTTACAATAACAACAACATTATTCTTTTATCCCACTACGTGGGGTCAACTACATGAATCTTTTTTCTCCATTGTGTCATGTTAAGAGTCAAATTCTCATTTAAATCTAATAAAGAAAGGTCATTTCTAATATTTTCTAACCAAGTCTTTTTAGGTCTACCTCTACCTATCTTAACATAAGACAAATCTAATAGACTAATACATCTACTCTCCTAACCGGGTCATCGGAAGGCCGCCGTTTTATGTGACCAAACCATCGAAGGAGACTCTCTCTAATATTATCTTCCATTGGAGCTATGTTAGGAAATTCTTGAGAAATCAAAGTAATCCCTAACAAGCGAGAAGAAAACAACAAACGAACAAGATTCGGATGGAAAAATTCAGCAAAAACAACACATTTTGATTGACGGAAATCAAATAAACAATGAACCAAACAAGATACAATAGATCCTCGATTTGAGAGGAGGATCTTCTCTCCCAATCCCTAGAAGAAATCTAGAGTCCAAGACTCCAAGATAATAACACTCAAAAACAGCCAACAAAACATGCATAACCCTAACCCTAAATAATTCTTGCTATTTAATCCCTCCCCTAATTTCAAACACCGGATTGAAACTTTTTCCTCCCACTCCTAGTCGCCCCCCTCTTCTTCCCTAATCGTCTTGCCTAGTGTGCCCCACTAGATTAGGGTGGCACCATCAAGGGGGTGGTTTGTCCGCCTCCTATAACAAAGAACCGGCCTTTGGGCCAGTTGGGCCAGTTGGGCCGGTTCAAAGAGAACCGGCCTAACAAGTTACTCCAACCTTTTCATGTATATGCTCGTTTTGTATCTTGTCTTTAAGAGTAAAGTCACTCATCCACTTAAACATCCTCATCTCTGCAACACTTAACTTAATATTACGCTTTTCTTTTAATGGCCAACATTCTGCACCATAAAGAATTACAATTCTCACCACCATCTTATAGAAATTTTTCCTTAAATTTGAGGGGGACTTTCTATCACACAACAAGCCCGATGCATTCAACCACTTCAACCATCCAACTTGAATTCTACTAATAATATCCTCATCTATTTCACCATCAATCTGAACAGTAGATCAAAGATATTTAAAATGTGTACTCTTATTAATGACTTGATCGCCCAAAGTTTCAATCCTCCAATTAGATTTATTACTACTAAAATTACACTCCATATATTCGATCTACTCAAACGAAAACCTTTAGATTTTAAGGTTGATCTCCATAATTCAAGTTTACCTTTAACTCCCTCTCTAGTCTTATCAACAAGAAGAATATCATCAGCTAAAAGGATAAACTAGGGTGCAACCTCGTGCAAATGTCTAGTGAGAAAATCCATGACTAAAGCAAAAAGATATGAGCTTAAGGCTGATCCTTGATGTAATCCAACAGAAATAGGAAAACACTTGGTCAAACCACCTTGTGCTTGAACACAAGTAATAGCTATTGCATACATATCCTTAATGAATTGAATATAAACATTATTAACCCCTTTCTTTTCTAGAACTCTTCATAAGACTTCTCTTGGAACTTTATCAAATGCGTACCTTAAGAAGCTTAAAAATGACTTGTGATTGATCCATAATATTTAACCCACAAATTGTAAAGGTGCATGAAAAACCATATTCCTTAAGGGTTAAGTCGACTTATCATCCAAGCTCCCGGATAGTAATTTATAGTGTCCCCCTGAGCTACTCAGCCAACACCCTCAAACAACCACAGTCATGATTCTGAAACAAAATGTCATTCTCCACCCGAAACCCATCCTAACTTGAACATTGTCATAAAACGGAGGCTACTGCATTCTAGATTACTTTCAGGTAATACTAATGCCAAGAAAAAACAATTTAGAAGTCATCTCCCTTCCACATTAAGTTAAATTGTGATGTTATTGATTCAAAATAATAATAAAAAAAAAAACTAGTAGAAATTTTTCAGAGGAAAATTTTCTGGACAATTCTGAAGTTGGCTGAGCTACAAATTCTATGATGATGAAGAAATCTAGCTGCAAAAAGTAAATGAAATCTGACACTACACTGGAAGTAAGACGACCTACCACATGGTGCTCAGAATAATGCTGAACGCATAAAGTGGATAGAACCAAAAAACCTGGAAGGCAGCAGCAAATTGGTTAGTCTAACCACAGTGGTAATATCTAAGAATAAGATCAAGTATGAATCAACCATGAATTACGTAGGGAAGGGGAAAATAACGCAGAAACAAATGCAGAAATTAATAATTGACGAGGTGGATCTACTTGGTCTTTCAAAAGTAGGTGATGCAACCATCCAAAGGTTACTCCCCTCCCTGCACATAAAACTTTCGTCTCTCAATATTTAAGAAAAATATAGTTTGAACCCAAGAAGTTATTTCAAAAACTTTACTGCGAAATTTTCTTGAAACTTTAATTATTGGGTAGGGTTAGTGAGGTGCTGGGAGAGGGGATGCCAACACAACACAGATATTGAAGGGTGATAGCATTACAATAATTTTTAACTAAATATTGGAGGCTTCGAACAGAATAAAAGAAAATAATATAAAGCCAATTTGGTTGAATCACCCCTGTAAATGTAAATCTTTGACTGACGCATTTTTATGAGCAAAGGGAATATTTTGAAGATCTTGTATTTATGTAAGGGAAGAAAGCAATAGCAACAACGTCTTCTTCTCAATATCTAGTACTTATTTTCACAAGTGGTTGCCTTTCAACCACTAATATAGACAAAATCAAGATTTAAAACACAATTGGGTATTGAGGCGTTTTTTATTTATGTGGCGAGGCGTAAGTCTCAAGGCGTTTTGAGGTGTAAGCCTCAAAATTCAAAAATTTTGTAAAGTGAAAATAAAAGTTAAAAGTGATATTTTATACAATACTCAAATAATATGTTAATGGATAACAATATTAATTGAATTATGAAGTAACAAATTAACATAAATATGAAACAAAAATTGCACATGACATAAAGTGGCAAGTGATATATTATGTGAAATAGAATTGAAATTAAAATATTACAATAGCAAAATAACATAAAATATAAGAATTACATAAAAGTATTATATAAAACAAAGTTCAGCTCTAAATTCCTTCTTTCCCAATTTCATACCCATCGACATTTAATTCCTGAAAAAAAACTAAAATAATTGGCAACAACTCAGAAATCATCTGCACTATCATCATGCAATTTTTATTTGAGCCATCATCATGAAAAATTGATCTCTCCCATGCCTCATCTTGTGAAGTCCAATGCCTTCCAATATGTTTTTTATTCATTTATTTCAATCAGCTTTCTCTTTCATAAATATTTATCATTAACATAAACATGAGAGTAATACTCCAAAAATTTTGAAAGGGTGTAGCTTCCAAGTGATCCCCAGCGGTGGTGTTTGCGGGCAGAGGCGATGGGTTGGAGATCGAGGTAGCTGAGAGGAAACTTTTGCGGCTTGAAGGTGTATGTAGGTTTGATTTATTCACGCCTCAGCCAAACTAAGGCGCATGCCTCATAATAAAAACTCGAGGCATTTTTTTATTGAAATTGTGCTGAGGCAAGCCTCATATTGTGCAATTTTAAACAATCGACAAAATAGTATCTTTATCGTCAACTCCAACTTTGTATGATATCTTAAGTGTTTTAGTGGAGCAATGTAATAATTGTGCATTCGAAGGTGTATTCCACCAAACCAGATAAATTTATGTAGTTTATGTCTTCATCTGTGCTCTCTATTGTTATTATTCTCTCATCTTCATTTGATTTTTGCTCAAAAATTTATTAATATTCTAAAATTAGGGTCATTTCATAATAGTAATAAATGTGTTATTCATCTAAGTTCAAAGAATGGTCAGCCAGACTTATGCCAACTAAATGTAAGCCTTTCTTTTGTCCCAACGAGATTTCATTGATTTTCATTATTTTGGTGTTTCATGCCTATTAGCAAGGTTGAAAGGATAAATTGAGGTGCTAAAATTTTTTTAACATCATTTGTCAAAATTGATGACAGTAACAGTTAACAGCAAACTTTCAAATAGCAATATGGTTTAGATTAATGGTGATGTCCAACCTCAAACAAGATATGTTTTTCTTGAGCATAATGCTCTATTTTTAAAAAACAAGAACTCATGCCAAAACAAGAAGGCCTGTTAAATCACAGAGAAGAAAGAATATAATTTACACTACTGCTGCTAGAATGGAACTTCTAATAGCTTAAGAACAATGCTATTTGACATACACAAAACCATAAAGAAAGGCATTGATATATTTCTTTTCTTTTCAATCATGTTACACGGTTCATGAAATGTCAATGAAAAATTTACTGAAACAAGCTTTCCAACAAAATGATAGAAAAAAAATTACCGCAACAATCAACATTTGAACTAAAATTACTAAATGGAAAGCTTGCATTCACTTACATAGAACAGCTCAACAAGCACACGACGTGTGAAGGAATAGAGTGCCAAGGCTGTTCTACTCTGACATACGTGTTCTGAAACAAACTGCCCACACTCACTTGGCAATATCCATAACAAAGTTGGCATGACCACGGAATTGAACATAAATAAACTGCATAAAGTGAACCAAAAAATATTTTGAAGTGTAAAGCGACAAAAGCTTTTTTGAAATTACTATTTTGAAATGAAAATGCAAAAATAAATAGCAGTAATGCTGCAGTGAAGAAATTCATGAAATATTTTAGCTCTATAGCTGATGAAATCGGATAAATGACAAAAATTAGCAGTAAGGATGTTGCAATTGACTGAAGCATCATAATGTAGAGCATAAATTTTGTTAGAGTATCAGAAGAAGCTCATCAGGACAGATATTTAAGATCCTGTTTACTATTCAAATACAAGAAAAAGGATTGGATTTTTTTTTTCTCTTATATATCCTTGTGAATTGATTTTAGTAAACATTCAGGGCTTGCTTTGACGGTCTTGATTATGTTTCAACTAAAAAGAGAAGGATACAAATAATTTGGTCTCACTATTTATACATTCATATTAATCCTTCTTTTGTTATACAAATAGATCCACCATATCAGAACTAATCATGCAAAGGAAACCATTAATCTTCTACATTACAATTAATCATTATGATTTTCCGTAGCTGTTAAAATTATCTACACTTTTCTTTCATTTCCTTAACATTGATCAAATTAGTTTTAGCTAAACCAATAGGTACTACATCACCTTCAAGTACATAAAGCATGAATGAAAAATTCAAAAATATCAATTTTAACTCCATAAAAGACTGAACACGTTAAAGCCTTGATCAGTTCTTCTGTGACTACGTAATTACTTTCCAGGCTAAAAGCAATAGCAATCCTCTTAAATCAATTTTCAGGAGAACCCAAAGTTTACCTTCCTAGGAAGATAAGGCCGTTCAACAGGAAGCACTGCCCGGTTCGGATTGCGAGCGCCTTCGAACTAAATCAATTGGACACAAATATTAGAAACTGATGAGCACGGAAGCAAAATCGATGGTAGAATCGCATAGAGATTTCGAAACGATTAGAAGAGAAATTATGAGGACAAGCCTGAAGCAGAAG
This sequence comes from Dendrobium catenatum, assembly GCF_001605985.2. Classification (NCBI taxonomy): domain Eukaryota; kingdom Viridiplantae; phylum Streptophyta; class Magnoliopsida; order Asparagales; family Orchidaceae; genus Dendrobium; species Dendrobium catenatum. Next base: position 1,268,342 of record NW_021319551.1, read on the forward strand.
ACGAAGACTCGGTGGAGGGAGCAGGCTTCCCTGAAGCCGGCGAGCCAGAGGATGGCCGACCTTCTCGCGTTCAGCGATAAGGCATCCATCAAAGAGAAGAAAAAGCCCAAAAAGAAAGTTATGGAATCGTTCCGCTCCTGCAATTTGCTCTGAGACCGAACCTTGCAAAAGGTTGGAACTTTTGCTTCAGGGTTACAGCGATGTTGGGAGGCAGCAGTGATACGCTTTGTTCACGGAAAGGAAAAGTTCTGAAACTAGCTGGAGCTTGCGTGAGAGGCGGTGGCCTGTTGGTCGGAAAAAAATTGAACTCCGCCGATCCGGGCTGAAACGCTCACGAAGCCTCAAATATGAATTCTAATTTCTATTTCAACGGAGATTTATTTATTTATTTATATTTTAAAACTCATATTTGATTTTAAATTTGATCCCATTTGTGAGACTTCTAGCTTTGTTTCAGTAATTATCAATGTTTTGATAATCTAACTGGGGTCAAATCGGATGCATAATAAATAATAAAATTATTAAAAATTATAAAATGAATGATAAATTTTCCTACAATAACTTCATTCTACATTTCATTATTATATCAAATTAATCAAAGAATATAAATATTGCATCAATTCAGTTTATAAAGCATAAAAAAATAACACAATATAAATATGACATTAAGTAAGTCCATAAAATATAAGTTCATAGATAAGTAAACAACTAAAGTACTCAACAAATGAGAAATTTTTTTAGAAATGCATATCTTTTGTTGAGCTCTATTGTGTGTTGGGTATTGAGGAATACAATATATCTTCAGTTCTCTTTCTCTAAAATGTGAAACCGTTAAAAAATTAAAATGAATAAAAAAAATTTTTTAGATCTTATAGTTTCTATCTCCATTTAGTGAAGCTTTGAAAACAAAATAAATATAATATACTCATCATAATTGTGCGCATAATATAAAATAAATAAGCAAAATTTTATAATAAGATTGTGACACTTTACAATACAATAACTGATAAGAAAAAGAAAAGCACATTCATAATACATATATGGAGTTACTAATGTTTCTCTTTCTTAGTTCAATAGTTTTAAAAATTCCACACAAAAAAAAATCAGATACCTCCTAATTTTCATCGTGAAATATATCCTTATAAATTAAGTTTTCATGTCACACTTCATCAAAATCTGCAGCTACAAATGCACCTAAATCATTGAAGTTAATTATGTCATATTCATCTCCTTCATTATCTAGTTCACATTCATAAACAAATAAAAAATATTAAATTAGATTGTATTTTTTATTTTATTTAAATGATATGTTCATATTTCACTAACTTATCAGGTGTAGGCTAAGTAAATGCAATGCTTGCTTCTTCAACAATAAGTATTGCAACCTCTTCGTATATCTCAGTTTCCAACTCCTCTAAGGCAAGATCTGCTAGTGATTCCCCATCAAGCACCAAAAAATCTACAATTTCAACACAAGTATAGTCAAGAGGATCATAGCTTCTTTTTTAGTTGAAATCTAAATAATGAAACAATAATTTTAGTGACAATTCTACATACATACAGTTTAATGACAATATTGACACGCATATTATGTTATAAAATTATAACTATTTTTTAAATTTAGATTATACCGAACATACAGGTCGTTCAATCATTGATGCTCCAAATGATCGCGTCTCTTTGAGTGAATTTGTTCAAAATCACTCTAATTTCTTTCGCAATCAGATGATGATGATAATGTTTGGCTTAGAATTCTTATAGCTACTTTCTACAAATTAGGAGAACTTGATCCAAACATCTTCCATTAATCATCTGCAAAATGAGATATTATAGAGCTTAGTAAATAAGCATATAAGTCAAAAAAATGTTTATGCATGGACATTTAAAAGATAACTACTAGGCTGCATTTCCTTTTTCATCATTAGAGCATTTGATTTTCGAAAACTTTCTATGCTATTTCAGAATAATTTAACCTCATTCATTGTAAGTGTGGGCTTATTACAAATATCTTTATTTCCAAGTAGTTTAACAAGGCCTTGCATTATTCTAGCTTGTGATAATAATTCTCCTTGTCGTACTGAAATTGAGGATTCATAAAGTATGCTACTACATGGATGCTCTGTCTCAATTGAGTGTCTCATCTTCTTTTAATTATACTGGTGAATGACTTATATAATCTTTTAATATTTCTGAATATAGCTTTGATTGCCTTCCGTGCCTTATATATTTCGTCATATAAATATCCAAGTGATGGTTTCCAATCTTAGTCAACAATGCGCAATAACCTGATCAAAGGACCTACTATCTTCGAAATTGTTAAACAATCATTCCAAAACTTTATATCTAAGATTATTACAGCTGCTTCTTTCCCCATACAAGTTTTGGATATCTTTGAATATGCATAGAACTTGTTTGTAATTAATGTTTGGAGATCATGTTTATGCTCACGTACACTCTTTAAGGTTATGAAATTTGGCGACTGGGATGGTCGAAGTAGTTCGCCGGTGGATGGGATGGCCGGAGGAGTGTGCCGAAAGCTAGGATGCTCGGAGCCTCGGAGGATTTCTTATGTCATTTCTGCTTCTACTTCAGTCATCGAGCGAATAGGGGAACAATCGAATATATGAATCGCGTATTTAGGGCAGAGGCTTGACATATACTTTCCAGGCTTGATTACACGTGTTTGATCATATTTGGATTGATGGCTGAGATTCATTATACTTAGAACCGTTCGGTTCTTCAAAACTCGCCTGGTTCGGCGGTTCACCGGTTCAACCTGGTTCTTGATCGATTTTTCACCGGTTTAACTTTCACCCGGTTCTTTCGGCTAACAAGACTGCCCGCCGGAATGATTCACGATTAAACCGGTCGAACTGACCGATCCGGTCCCGTTTTAAAAATGTTGGTAATTATAACTTTTATTTTTTGTGTGGCTATTATATTATTATTTTTAATAATACATAAGAGACACTAAAGTGAAAAAAGTATAAAATATTCTAACAAAAGTTTAAAATATTATTGTTTCATTTCAAATAAAAAATATAATATAATTTTCAAAATTCATCCTCAAATTTAATTTTGGTACATTTAAAAATTATTATATTTAGTCTATTTTCAAATACATTATAAATTTTTGTCATTATTGTCGTCGGCCGTCCTTGCCTGTTGTTAGTCGTACATCATTGCACCATCATCGCTCATTGCTAGCCTTCATTGTTACCACTTGTTGCCTTTGCCACCTTCCATTGTTGCTCCTCACCATCCAGCCATCACCGCTCACTACTAGTCGCCACTGCCACCTCCATTGCTAGATAGTGACCCCCACCATTGTTCGACACTATGATGTATTCATTTTATTTCAAGCTAAAAAAAATCACCTACATTTATTTTTACATTCATCAAACACATTTAAAATATTTTAATAATATTGTTATTCATTTTAATCAAGATTTCCTTTTAAACAAACAAAACAACCCCTTAAGAATTATCATTGCATTCATTGATTCATCATCATCACCATCATAATTTTCATTAACATCAAATGAGTTTATAAATATGTTTTCTTCGTTAATTTTTATTTGTAGTTTTTTTTGTTAATTATCACTATTTTTATTTATTAAAGGTCAAAATAGTCTTATGACTATTTACATGTGGCTAATTTAGTCATAGAGCATTATATTTCTTCAAATTTAATCCCTCAACTATACAGAATTAATCCAAAAATATCCTACGTAATTTGTTAAATATTTTCTCCTATAAGACAAATTTTTATTAATTATAAAACAAACATTACCATTTTCCCATTTCAAATCCTCATTTAAACATTACAATTTCCAACCAAAATTTAACCCATATTTTTCGATCATGCTTTCCTCAACAATTTGACCACAACACTCTCAATACATTAATTTAATTTAATATTTCAAAAATACCCCCAATTGTTAATTTTATAAATAAAAGGATCTCCATTTATATCCTCAAATATCCCATAATTATAATGTTGTGTTGGTATTCACACAATTTATAACACCCCCGCAACTCAAGCATATTGGCACATTCCAGAGAAGCACTTCACCCCACTCAAGCACCGTTTACCACAGCTGCTAAAATTGTGCTTATCAAGTGTTACATCGACGCATTTTCCGTCAAAGCAGGAATCTATAAATTTGCATATTCTTCCTCACCGATCACAATTGAGCTCGTCGCGGCTCGTATCAGTGCACTGATTGGCTCAGCAGGTCGGCTAGCCGTTCCCTGGAGTGTAACAGATCGCCATATTTCTTGAGCAGCCGCTACTCTTACTCGCAAGTCTGGTGAGAAATCGGGACCGGTAGCAGAGGAAAGGACAATGGAGGCCAACATTATGGCGATGATGATGAGGAAGGTGAAGCCCGGTGGAAATCATGTCATGACAGGTTTTGGAAGAGTGAGATGAGATGTGGGGGGGAGGGGGGGGGGGGGGAGTAGGGATTCATAGCTGATAAATGGAAGTGGAGTATAGGGAATTGGGACTTGATTATTGATGCAAAGATGAAGATTTAAGGAAAGGTGGAATGCATGGAGATATGGTGATGGGATGTAAATTAATGAGGTGCTTGGGATTGAAGGGTTTGTGTGAGGTCTTTTTTATGGGAAAGAAGGGAGGCCAACAGTTGCTCTTATTTGTCCACGTGCTTGCACGAGATTGGTGGGGATGAATTGTATGCATTTAGTGGCTTAGATAAAAAGTGAGATACCCTAAACCCTAAAAATGAATACTAAAATTATCAAATTTTTAGATATTAATGAGTTGCATATTTATTAGAGTTTAAGGTTGCATAAAATCTTAAATTTTTTAAAGATTTGTCATCAAGAGAAATGTTTGACTCATCTATGAAAATTATAATTTTCTTATTATAAATTTATTTGTATTACTTAATTGTAGTTATTCTCTTAGGAACCGGCCATTTTCTTAAAAAAATTTAATTCCAATCAAATTTTTAAAGTAATACATTTTATTTTATTTAAACCTTTTAAAATTTAAAAAATTTTAATAACATGTTTTATAAGAGTCATCTAACTTGGCATGTCTCATTTTTAAATGGGGTCGGCTACTACATCAAGCCTTTATGCCACTACATGGAGTCGGCTATGAATTCTTTTTCTCCATTGTGTGGTATTAAGAGTGGAGGGAAAACACATAAGAAAATAAAACAGTATATAAGATAAAATTTAAAACAAATTCTTATATTGCATTATAATTATTAAATGAAAAAATTACAAGCTTTGCATTCTATTTTATATTTTATGATAATGTTGTATACAACTAATTAATGCATAAACATTTATTAATATTATAATGATCAAGCCTTTATGCCACTAGCGTGGTCAGCTATATGAATCATTTTTCTCCACAGTGTCCTATTAAGAGTCGGGGGCAAACACATAAGAAAATAAAAATATGTATAAGTCAAAATTTAAAATAAATTCTTATATTGCATCATAATTATTAAATAAAAAATTTATTAGCTTTGTATTCTATTTTATATTTTTTGATAATGTTGTATACAACTAATTAATATGTAAGCATTGATTAGTATTATAATGATCCTGTTTCATTCTCTATTATATTAGAAAAGAAATAATTATGGTTCCATTGCTAGTATATGATAAAGACAGTCATCCTTCCGATGAACTATTGTTGTAACTGCGGATGCATAAGCAGAGAAGAGAAACTATAACAGAACAAGTAAAGAGAAACATTCGTTTCATATGCGTGAACAGTAAGTATAAGGCATGTCTATTTATCTAAGGATACTTAGTTATGGAATTACAAAACTACCCAAAGGTGGTTACATAAAGCTGAAAAGTGTTTCTGAGTATTCGGCTTGCTCAGCAGCCTCAGCAGAGGACTCAGAGTGATGGAACAGAGTATTGTTTGCCTTAATGATGAAGTCGGTTTGCTTCTCATTATCAGCCCCCCTCAAATTGATTGGGGGGAGAACCATCAGTTTGGAACGTAAGAGATTTAAGCGTTGAGTGTGTAAGGACTTCGTGAACACATCAGCCAGCTAATCCACGGTGGAGACATGATGAACTGTAATTTTGCGATCTTGAACACAGTCTCGAATGAAGTGATGGTCTATTTCAATGTATCTTGAACACAGTTGATCCACGGTTTGCGCATGTATAGCGCGAAAAGTCATCAATTAAAAGCAAGTAATATCGAACACCAAAACGAGAAATAATTGGAGAAGGACCCCAAACATCGACATGTATTAATTCTAGTGGAAAGTTGGATACATGAGTAGAGGTGCTAAAAGGAAGCTTGTGGCTCTTAGCAAGAGCACAAGCATTACAAAAAGTAGACTTAGAAGAAAACTTTGCAGAAGAAATATATTTAGAAATAGCTGCTAAGGTGGCTGAATTTGGATGACCCAGCCGTTGGTGCCACAAGTGTGAAGAAGAGGTGGAGATGGTTGTAGTAGCGGCAGTGACGGGAACGATCATGGAAGGAGAACAAAGGGGATAGAGGCCATTATGGCATGGGCCGTGGAGAATGATGTGGTTGGTCTTCAAGTCCTTGACACAAAAACCAGATTTGTTAAATGAAACAGAACAGTCATTGTCTTTTGTTAATTGAGAGATGGAAATGAGTTTATGAGTAAGATTTGGTACATGGAGAAGAGGAGTAAGAGAAAGCTTACGAAGCGGTGTAGGAAGTAAACCTTTACTGGTCTGAAGTATGTGAAGAGAGTTGCCATTGCCAACGAGTACTTGATCGTTACCAGTGTAGAGCGACGATTGCTGAAGGGAGTGAGCGTCTGGTGTAAGATGAGTCGTAGCTCCAGTGTCCAAATACCAAGGTGATGTATTTGTATCAGCTAGAATGCAGTATTGGCATTAGAAGAGGTAGAGGAATATTGTAAGTTGGTTTGATGCCATCAATGAAGAGCTGAATGACCTCGCTTCCCACAAATTTGACAATCTCTGGCGAACTTGGATGGATGAGAACTGGAAGTATTCACAGTTGGTGAGGTACGTCCATGACCATATAAAATGGCGACCGACCTCGGCCGCGGCCACGATTGGTGGTGAGAGCAAACTGAGAGTCAGCTTGCTGGGCAGAATCTGTAACCACAAGCTCTTTAATGGCATCGGTGGCTTGATTGACTTCTTCGCTACATAAGAGCGAGTAAAGATCATCGAGACTAATTAGAGTAAGTTTTGTTCGAATTGATGTTTTAAAGGATTGATAAGAAGCCGGCAAGCCATTTAGTATGTAGAGGATAACATCTTCCGTGTCTATGTTTCCACCAGCTGCAGCGATATAATTGTCAACCAGCCGTTTTATATGAGAGAGATACTCTTGCATGGATTGATTGTGCATTGAAATAGAATGTAGCTCATTTTTTAATTGGATGACCCTAGAACGATTTGTGGAGAAGAAACGATGTTCTAGGGTAGACCAAATCAGAGAACATGTTTCAAGATTAAGAATGTGTGGTAGTATAGAGGGAGAAATGGTAGAAAATAAGGCTACCGAAAGGTTTTGATCTACAAGATGCCAGGAAGAAAACAAGGGGTTTAGAGTGAGCTGATTGTCAGTAGCAAGAATGTGTTTAGGTGGACAGGAGCTTCTTTCATCGAGATGGCTGGAGAAACCATTTGCTGCAAAGAGTTTGAATATTTGAGATCTCCAGGTAGAATAGTTGCCTACAAGAAGCTGGATATGAACTACATTTTTTATATTCGATATCAAAAATTTAAGTGTAGATGAGATTTGAATTTTAGTTGGAGAAGAAGACATTGAAATCGTTGAAGTGGTTTGCGGAGGTGTTGAAGGGGAGACAGACGAATCTCCCATTTGATGCGAAATGGATGGAACGGCGGTTAGGCTAGATCTCTGATACCATAAAGACAGTCATCCTTCCGATGAACTATTGTTGTAACAACGGATGCTTAAGTAGAGAAGAGAAAATATAACATAACAAGTAAAGAGAAACATTCGTTTCATATGCGTGAACAGTAAGTACAAGGCATGTCTATTTATCTAAGGCTACTTAGTTCTGGAATTACTAAACTACCCAAAGGTGGTTACATAAAGCTGAAAAGTGTTTCTGAGTATTCAGCTTGCTCAGCAACCTCAGCAGAGGACTCAGAGTGATGGAGCAGAGTATTGTTTGCCTTAATGATGAAGTCGGTTTGCTTCTCATTATCATATGAGATATTAGATTGTCTAAGAAAAAATTTAAAGATAAATAGCTTATGGATGCACTCTAAGGGATTTTTATGATAAAATTATTTTAGGAATTATATGTAGCCCAAATGGTAGTTGTTTGAAAAATAAGATTAAATAAATTGAAATCCTGTTTCAATTATTAAAAATTAGATTTTCTATAGTAAGTCAATTCAAATCATGTTTCAATTCATCAAAAAATCTTATCCCTTTTGGTCATAAGATAATTTCGCCCATGCTTGAAGGTGATAATTAGAAATGTGCAAAAGCAAGTATTATAACTTTGACATCTTGAGAGATATTGGCCTCAAGACCGCGAAAATTATTACGTCCGGACAAAAAACGGGAAATCCGGACGTATACCGAGCAAATACTGAGTGCTCGGTACTAAGCTCCAGAGGACGTGGCGCGTGGCTATTGGTCTCTGACGCATTCGGTGTCCGGACATAATAATTACTCCATGACCGCTGAGTTGATCAATGGTGCCATCACGTCATACCTTTTGAATTAATTAGTGTGTCATTTTATACAAATTTTTGTTTGTTTTATTTTAGTCATACAGAGAATAGATACAAATATTGAATATTATAGACTCAACATCAACAAGCCGAAAAGGTTATAAGTGAAGGAAATCATCAAGCCACTATAACTTTGGCCTAGCCTATTTCTTGTGAGGAATATATAACAAAATTCTTACACTAAAGGGAATATAAATAAACAAAAATGTAAGTCAAACTAAACATGGAGATGTTGGCTTCAAACAAAACAAAGGAACTTCTATGAATAATAGTGTGGGTTGCAAACCTTAGCCATTTTTTTTCAAATTGATGGGAAAAATGTTTATCTTTCTTCAAAATTCTTAAGAATGCAAAATATTTTTAGTGGAAAACTAAATGTGATCAAGTATTTACTCAACTCTAAACACACCTCTCTTCACCACCATTGATCCAAAGTCCATAATTTTGGAAGAATCAATCAATTATATTTTGATAAAAGATCATGTAAGAAAGCAATGAATGATTTATTATTTGAGTAAAATACTTTAAGATACCAAACTGAGATGCTCAATTATGAAGAAGTTCTCATAGATGTTAGTCAAACTACCTGATGTCTTCTGCCCTATTTTTAAGTGTGTTTAATTCAAGTCATAAATTGTCATCCATTAAAAGAAGTTCTATCAAAAATTGATTATTTAAGGTGATTTTTAAAGCTAGTGGTTAAACTTGATGGTTTCCAAATTTCTACAATGCTAAGGTTAGTGCTGCATGAATTAATCGATTTCAAATTTCTTGATTCAAAAAGAAAAAAAACTGAATGATGATTTATATTTCACACTCTTTAATGATGGTGACTCTAGACACCGGAAATTTTTATTTTGAATATTAGTAATAAAATAGTAATAATGTTTGGCTTTCTCAATCAAAACAGTCTTTGAAGTTACGAACTATCGAGTATATTATGAAACTCTACTCACTATACTATGTTTTGCTTTGGGAGTTTGAGTAAAAAACTTCATTATCTTCTCTTAGTCCTAACTTGTCTTAAATCATGTTAATAAGGAATATGAAGAAATAAAGAAGATAATGTTGATATATTTTTTTTCAAGGTTCAAACCAAGGTTAGCAAATTCAAATACATCCAAATTAAACAAAATCCTAGAGAGATAATCAATTTATAAATTTATTTTCTAAATAAATGTTATATAGGACATATACTAATTTAAGAGTCCAAAGTGGTCTATGCTTAAGGTTAAGTTGAAAGTTATGAGACTACTGCATACAAGAAAGTTATGGTCTCTAAGTAAATGAAGATTCTATACTTAATAGAATCAACCTATGTCTTAAATTAAAGTATGATTTTTCTTTAAAAGAGAAGGTAAGTATGATGAACCTAAAATAGTATCAAAGTTTAATATTTTTTTCTCAAAATGATTATTTATTATGATTGCTTCTTGTACTTATTTTGTCAACAACTCATCATAACTATCTAACTTCAAGTTGTTTTGAATTTTGGCATCATGATGGTTCTATTGATTGCATAAATCAAGCGTCGTGCAGCGGATTTTAAACCGCTACAAAAAATTTAGCAGGTGTTAAAACCGCTGCTGTAGGTTAAAAAAAGCGCTGCGACAGCCTCATTTATTAGTAGTGGTCGTAACAATTCTTAAGTATCTAACAAATAAATTCAAGCCCTACAACTAAGACTCCATGTTTGTAATAAATTTTACACAATTGAATTGGCAAGTCTTGGATACAATTATTCTTGTGAAGAGCTCTAGTTAAATTTGAGGTTCATAAAAACATTAACTTATCAAATGAAGATATGCCTAGCTAAACCCATTCAATTCAATATTTATTCACATCACTATTAAATATTATTACTCATCTCATTCCATTCAATGTTATTGCTCATATCATTTAATTCAGTGTCATTAGTCGTGTCATTCTATTCATTGTCATTATTTGACTCATTACATTCAATATTATTTCTATGTTTTTTATTTCAACACAAGTATTTAAAGAAAACAAACATTTAGATATACACTTCTATATATATATATTTGAATTATATATGTGGAAGATATTTCTATGTTAACTTAAAACCATTGGATTTTCCCTTTCAATTATGATATTTAAGAGAATCGGAGGATTTTTTCATCTGAAATGCCTTCTTGTAAAGGCACAATTATTACGTCCTCCAACCGGATGCAGAGGAACATCCGGTTGTAGGCAAAAACACGCCTATACGGAGGTGTACCGAGTTTTTTGACGGTATATGCGCGTTTTTGCCTACAACCGGATGTTTCTTGCATTAGGTGAACCGGACCAAATAAAATTCTCTTGTAAAGGCCCTACATTTATGCTTGTAGCATTGCACCACCGTTGCCCTCTCTTTCACATTCTATTGCATTCTCGATCTCACTGGTGACTCCCTCTCCCATTTTTCCATCCAAACTCCATTTTTCTTGATTTTTTTTTTTTAGAATCTATAGGGTAAATCCTCATTTCTTTCTTTCTTATCAATTAAATATAAGTTTGTTCATTGCATTTAGTTTAGAATTGATTTGACGACTTCCAGTCAATGCTCTCCTTTTTAGATTATATCAGAAATTTTACAACTATTTTTTAGATTCTAGCAAAAAATATTCCGCATGTTATCAAACAAAATATGTCTGAGTTTTGTCAGACTATTTTTTTTTGTCAAAAATAGATTTCCTACGCGCTTATTAGTGATGGATGAAGGTCCTTGGAAATCCACTGATAAACATATTTACCGATAAAATTTTAATTATTATATTTCCAATGGATTTGATCACCGAAAATTAGTGCTTTAATTTTCTAAAGTTCCACCAATCGAATCCCTAAAAACCTTTTACACTTGTCAAAATTCGGCCACAATTCCAAAATCCATGTATATCACCTTCTCATTGCATGGAACTTGAATGTCACCTAATTCCAAAGCTTCCAATCCCTAAAACATTTTTGGAGCCCTTACAAGGAAAAAAAAAGAAAACCCTCATGAGCTACATTCTTGGTGGAACCCCATCACAATGCATATTTGATAAAATTTGGTCTTTGCTTGATGGTTAAAATAAAAAGTTTTTTACCCTTTAGTAAGAGATTACATCTACTCAATTCCACTGTTCCTAGTAATCCTATCTATTTGTTTAAATCCACTTCTCTCTAAGGATCCTATCAATACATTTTTATGCACATATTTAGATTTCTTTTTGACAATGAGGTTCCAAATAAAATTGAGATTGTTTCTTATGAACAATATGCTACATCGAACCACAAATGTGTCCATAGCCTTCCTTCTTTGAGAAATTATTAGGTGCGGAGTGCGGAGTGCATCCAGAGACCAATAATAATACGCCACGTCACCTCATTGGTGGGTACCCAGCTCGGTACCCACACTCGGTACCGCTGGGTACCGCTAGGTACCCAGTGCTTATGCTGACGGTTCTCCCATCCGCACTCCGCACCTAATAATTGCTCCCCTTCTCTTGCTATTCAAAACATGTACCACAAATAAAGTGTGTTTGACATTTCCTTAGATACACTAAATTTATAAATGATCACAAGAATACTATGGCCATATATAAGTTCCTTAAAAAGTTTCCTCTTCTTTCTTGAAGAAGCTTATTCACACCTACAATTTTATAAGGAAATGGCTTAGTGTAATGATGAGGAGGTTGTAATTATCTCTCATTTTTTTTGTCAAGAGTTTGAAGGCAATTCTTTGTTTAAATGATTACGGTCCACCTAGGCTTTATCTGCAAAAAAATTTTTAATGTTTTATAAAGCAGCTTTTTAGTATCACAACTATTAACATAGTTAATAAAACTAGCATTTTTATTTTATTTTGATTGTTTTTATTGGTCTTTAACTACGACAAAAATAACTTCATACGATGATCTTCATTTACTCAGCTGGATTGCTCAGGTTTGCTATAAGAAGTTGATGCTTGCATATAATGTATTTAGTTGGAAAGCTTGACTCGATGATTTTAACACTGTCATTGCTAGGTCTCAAGCCCTGGATAAGAAAAGTGGAGGGTTGCACTAGATAATTGACAGTCAACGTAAAATTTGTCAAATAATAATTGCATGAAAACTTGCTTAAAAGAAGAATCTTCTGCAATATTGTTTGTCTCTTCTGTGGCTTGCAAAGATTTATAAAACAAACTACCAAATCTTTTTTAAATATTGTAATAAAAGTTGACTGATTATTAATGACCTCCATAGAACTAATTCTTCTTAAATGGGACTAATAATTCTTAAGTGCTTAATTTCCACTATAATACACTACAACATTCCTCTTACATATACACCATTCTCTTACTAATTATGATGTAATTGATCTGCTTATTCTTTTAATATAATGACCAGTCATGAAGTTATAATCTTATAAGCTCAAACCAGAACTAAAAATATTATGTTTATAAATATAATTAAGGAGATGAACTGTGTACATTAGTTCTCCTCGGATCCTGCTTTAGAAGGGATTCTATTCATTAGGTGTTGACCTTTTCTTATGATAAATATTAGTTACTGTGCACACGATTTAAGGACTGCAGAAATCCATGCACATGCATGAAATCTTTTTATACTCGCACAGCTTAATTGTAAGTTTATTTGAATAATAATGACAATTAAGTGTTATTTTTATAAATAAAAGGATTTCCATTTATATCCTCAAATATCCCATAATTATAATGTTGTGGTATTCACACAACTTACAACACCCGAACAACTCAAGCATATTGACACATTCCATAGAAGCACTTCACCCCACGTGAGCACCGTTTGCCACAGCTGCCACAGTTGTGCTTATTAAACGTTACATCGACGCATTTTCCCTCGCAGCAGGAATCTGTATACTTGCAAATTCTACCGCACCGACCACAATTGAGCGTGTCGCGGCTCGTATCAGTGCACAGATTGGCGCAGCAAGTTGGCCCGCCGCTCCCTGGAGTGTGGCAGACTGCCGGATTTCTTGAGCACCTGCTGCTCTTAACAGCGAGTCCGGCGAGGAATCGGGAGCCGGTAGCAGAGGAAAGGGAAACAGTGGCTAGCATTATGACGGTGATGGCGAGGAAGGTGAAGGCCGGTGGAAATCGTGTCATGGCGGGTTTTGGGGAGTGAGAGGAGATAGTGGGGGGAAGAAGAGGCAGTAGGGATTTATAGTGGAGTGTATGGGAGTTTTGATTTGATTATTGTGCAAAGATGAAGATTTAAGCAAAGGTGGAATGCAAGGAGATGTGGGGATGGGGTGTAAATTAATGTGGTGTGGGATTGAAGAGTTTGTGTGAGGTCTTTTTAACGGGAAAGAAGGGAGGTCAACAATCTGTTCTTATTTGTCCACATGCTTGCATGAGATTGATAGGGGGTGATTTGTATGTATTTAATTGATGGTTTAGATAAATAGTGAAAAATAATTGTTTTTCATTTTCAACCTTCCTCACAACACTAAATTTTGATATATCATCTTTGCTGCTATATGGAGCTCACCACAACTATTAACATAGTCATAAAAACTAGCATTTTATTTTTATTTTTATTGTTTTTATTGGTCCTTAATTGCGACAAAAATAGCTTCATACAATGATTTTCTTTATTCAGCTGGATTGCTTAGGTTTGCTATAATAAGTTGAGGCTTAGATATTATGTATTTATCTGAAAAATACTGGATAAAAAAAGTGAAGGGTTAGATTAAGGCTTCGTTTGAGACTGCTTTTTTATTGCTTTTTAAAATGGAGTTTTAGTACAAATTTTTTTATTTTTGTACGAAAACTCCATTTTAGAAAGTAATAAAAAAGCCGTCTCAAACGAAGCCTAAGACTTCGGGACAGCTTTCTTATTGCATCTTAAAGCAGTTTTTTAATACAAAAATTTTAATTTTTGTACTAAAAAGCTGTTTTAAGAAGCAGTAAGAAAGCTGTTCCAAATGAAACTTAAGTAATAAACTCTAAATGTAAATGTCAAATAATAATTACATGAAAACTTGCTTAAAAGGAGAATCTCCTGCAATATTGCTTGTCTCTTCTATGGCTTGCAAAGATTTATAAAACAAACTCCCAAATCTTTTTTAAAAATTGTAATCAAGTTGACTGGTTATTAATGACCTCCATAGAACTAATTCTTCTTCAATAGGACTAATAATTCTTAAGAGCTTAATTTCTACTATAATACACTACAACATTCCTCTTACATATACACCATATTCTTTTACTATTTATGATGTAATTGATCTGCTTATTCTTTTAATATACTGACCATCTTCAAAGAAAATTGTAAAGTTATAATCTTATAAGATCAAACTCGAACTAAAAATATTATTTTTATAAATATAATTAAGGTGATGAACTGTGTACATTAATTCTCCTCGGATCCTGCTTTAGAAGGGATTCTATTCATTAGGTGTTGTCCTTTTTTTATAATAAATATTTGTTTTTGTGCACACGATTTAAGGACTGCAGAAATCCATGCACATGTGTGAAATCTTTTTATACTCGCAAAGCTTAAGTGTTAGTTTAATTGAATAACCATGATATATGAGCTTGGCATGTAAAAAAGTCTAGTCGAGCTCGAGTCACCCGAGGCTGGAGCTCGAGCTTAATTCTATGAGTTTGAGCCGGTTTGTTTATTTTGAAAGAGAGGAAATGATTCTGATTCAAGTAATTATTATAATAAAATGATAAAAAGATAGAAAAAAAATAATGAAGAATTACTGGATATAAGATAGTGAGAAATACTTTCTAAACATTTAACAGTTTTTAACTTAGAAATTTGAATATTAATATATTTTAAGTGCATTTTATATTCATATTTTCTAAACAAGTTAGTTCCGGTGCTAACGTGTTGAGTTAGGGCTAGCTCAAACATAACTCTTTAGCACATTAAACTCGGCTCACGAATCATTTATAGAATCGAGCTTGAACCAGGTGATGAGTCAACTTGACTCATTTATACCCTTAATATGACCGTGTCACATTGTATTGTCTTGCTAAGATCTCTTTGATTTTATATATCAATAAATGAATCCAATATGGTACACAACTAATCTTGATCTGTTGGTTGAGAGCTTTAGCTACCAACCAAAAGATCTTGAGTTTGAATATCACATATGTGATGTGTGTGTGAACTTGTCTTAATTGACTCAAAAGTCCCAAAAAAATCTCATACGTTGTTCCTTACTTACTATAAGGTCAACAAGAAATAGTAGGCAAGATTGACTCTTCATTTCGGATGACTTTCTTACATATTCTTAAAACAATGTTCTAGTACAAAAATTTTAATTTTTGTACTAAAAAGTTACTTTAAGAAGTAGTAAAAAAGCCGTCCCAAACGAAGCCCGGAGGATATATAAAGCCACACGAAGTTGAAATTGTGATTATGATATCAACTATTTTTTTTTTTCATGTGTGTTGAGCTCATGGTTATTTGATTTATATATATGTATTTTTTATTAGTTAATTATGTGGCTGATTTTTAACTTGAAATTTACAGTATTTTGTGGTATCAAAAGAGTCATTAAAGACTTGAGAAAGATAAATGAATAAATCACTTGATTGAGATAGTAGCATACTCAGTTAAGATTACTAATTATTTAATATTAAAACTTCACTCAATTTTTTTAATTAAGGTTTTGTTTAGGCCAGCTTTTTGTTGCTTTCTGAAGTAGTTTTCTATTAAAAAATTTTTTGAAAGCAATGAAAAAACAGTGGACAAAAGCTATCTAATATGAATCCTAATCATGAATTGGTTAAATTGATTAGGGTGGTTTCTAATTTTTGAAAGAGATTAGAAAATAAATGTTACTTATTAATGAAAACTTGAATTTTAAATAAAAATTTAGATTAAAATATAGAAGAAATATGTTTTGATATAACACTGAATCAAGAATTTTTCTTCATTAAAATTTAAATTCAGTTTACTTGTAGTGGAAAAAAAAATAAGAATTTATTTTGATTATGCTAAATGAAATCAACAATAATATGAATCATTGATTAACTATTTGAATTACTTCTTTCGATCATCATGGGAATGATATTTAATTTATTATACATTACTTGTTGGCACCTGTGCTTGCTTATCATGTTAAATAACCAACAAGTTATCAAAAAAATGAAAACTACGAGAATTTATAATTATAGATCTTAGTGAGGAATGTAGTACCATAATTCAAAGAAATTATTAAAATAATAATAATAATAATAATAATAATAATAATAATAATAATAATAATAATAATAATAATAATAATAATAATAATAATAATAATTGAGTAGTTTCTTAGTTCCACATTACAATGGGGGTAAGTTTTTCTTAAAAAGCTTTATGTGACTTAGGAGCTATCATAAATTTAATGCCCTTTGTCAAATTTTTTAAAAATTTAGATTATGAGAAGCTCAACATTTATCTATAACTCTTCAATTGGCTAATAGACTGTTAACTTGTCCTAGAAGAGTTTTAGAAGATATTTTGGTGAAAGTGGACAAATTTATCTTCTATGCTACTTTTATTATAATTGATATAGTACTGAAAGATTAAGAAGTCCCAATCATCTTAAGAAGATCTTTCCTGGCTAAGAAGAACCATGACAAATGTGAAAGAAGGGAACTAACTCTGAAAGTTTAAGAGCAAGAGATCATTTTTAATATTTTCAAATGAATGTCATTCCCAAATGAACATATTAATGAGAGTTATAGAGTTGATTTAGTAGAAGATGGTGTCCAAGAGGAAAATGGAGAATAATTTTAAGTATTGAGTCAATGGAAACAACTTTAACAAATGATTAAACTTAGTGAACTATTATAGATATTAGAGGAATTAGATGAACTTCATTAAGAAAAGGTGATGAGAGTTTTTAGGAGTCAAAGAAAAAGCTTTTGTGTGGACTATTATAGATATTAGAGGCATTATTACACATGCCTAAAGCTTTAATAGAAGAATAGTACAAACAAATATTAGATCATCAAAAAATCCAATTCAATAATAAAGAAAGTTATAAAGAAATATATCTTAAAAAGATAGGATGTAGGGATAATTTATCCCATTTCTGATAATTCATGGATGAGTTCAGTGCATTGTGTATATAAGAAAGGAGGGATCATAGTCATAACAAATGAGAAGAATAAAGTAATCCCTACATCAATATTTATTGGGTGGTGGATTTGCACATAATGTAGAAAGTTGAATAAATATACTAAAAAGATGAGATTCCTTTGCCAATTATTTATTAATTTGATGTTGGATAGATTAGTAAGGTAGTCATTTTTTTTATTTTCTAGATAGGTAATCAAAATACAATCAAATTACAATAGCTAATGAAAATAAAGAAAATACCTTAATTATGTGCTTCTATGAAACCTTTGCCTTTAAAAGGGGGTAGTTTTGAATTATGTAATGCCTTAGCTAAATTTCAAAGATGCATGATTGCCAATTTTTTGTTTGATAGAACACGGGATTAAAGTGTTTATGGAGAAGTTTTTTAAAATTTGGCACATCTTTTGAAGTCGAATCGTTTGAGAAACGAATTGGCCCTAACCTAAAATTTTTAGGTCGTGTTTGAGTCGAGATTTCGGGTCGTGTCAAATATTGGCTCCCCTACTTGAAACTAAAAAAATGCAACTCCCAAATTAATTAGATGGTTATTGCTACAAGAATTTGACTTAGAGATTAATAATAGGAAAGTAATTAATGTCAAATAACATATCTTTTATCTAGATTGGAATATAGTAAAATCCATAAAAAAACTAATAAAAATAAATTACTTGTTTCTTGTTGAACATATGTTTGCATTTAATTATCAAATAATTTCATGACAAGCTTATTTACTTAATTTCAATGTAAGTGATATTTTCCCTCCTGATTTATCTTACCAATAAAGGATGAAATTCTTGCATGATGTTATATATTATTTCTTGAATGAACCCTATCTCTATAAACAATGTATTAAAAAATGTATTTTATTAACCAAACTTGTTTAAGGATGCATACAATTATGTGAAAATTTGTGATAAATGACAAAGGACTAGGAATATATCTATCTGGCTTGGAAATATCATTAAGTTTTATTCTAGAAGTGAAATTTTTTTATTTTTAGTTAATTGATTTTATGCGACCATTCGTTTTTTTATAAGGAAATCAATACATCATTGTACTAGTTGATTAAGTTTCTAAATGAAATGGATAGAAACAATAACATCACTTACTAATGACTGAAATTGTTATTGAAATTTTGAAGCAAAATATCTTCACTAAATTTGAAACATCTAAAACTATTAAAAGTGTTGAAAGAATCCTTTTTTGCAATAAATATTTTCAATTCTCATTAGCAAAATATGGAGTCAAATGTAAGAGCATCTCCAACGAAAAAACTCATTTTCACTCGAAAATACAGTAATACATCAAAATGCAGTAACTTGTCTCCAACCGAACTCCATTTTCTAACACACAAAAAATAAATATATTCATAGTATATTCTTTCCCATCATTTTATATAATTTTTGAATTAAAAAAAAAAATAAATGGCCGGTGAACAGTGCGACACCAATATTAGCGTCACACTGTTCACTTGTGATAAAATAACGTCAAAATTGCAGCTCGGTTGGAGCGACGGAAGAACAACAAACGGTTATAATTTGTCGTTCCATTGGAGATGCCCTAAGATTGCTATTATTATCATCCCCACATGGTGGTCAAGCTAAGATTTCTCATAGGGAGCTCCAATTAATTTTTTAAGGATAGTCTATCTAGCTAGCTAGAAAAGATTAGTATATGATGTTAGAAGATGGCACTATGTGCATATAGGACTATATATAAGACACCTATTTGAAAGTCACCATAGAATTGAAACTTATCTTTGGAAAAGCTTGTCCTTAAAGTATTCATATCGTTGGATGTGACACTTGTGAACAAAGCTATAGTTCTAGCTTCTAAATGTCAATAGTTGCTTCAATGCAATGCGTAATAATCATATTTTTTTTTAAATGGCCCTATTGTTGTTAAAGTTTGGATATGGATGTTTGATTTATTATTCTTTTAAGGTTAGAAATTAGTAAATTCAATTAAATCCAAGAGTTACTTTCTTGTTGGATTGCTTCTATTAAAGCTAGCTCGTGCTAAACAACTAAAGTGAATCTTTGAACTATTTTCTATGATCAATATTGGGTTCTTTGGGTTGGAACTTAGTGAGGCCATACACCAAGGCGCACTCCAAAATGCACCATTTAAGGATCATTATGAGTAGGGGTGTCAATATTTGACACGATTCAAACATCCAACTTGAACCCGGCCCAAAAATTTCAGGTTAGGGTTAACTTGTTTCACAAATGGAGCAGGTTCGGGTCCCCAGAGTCGTCCCGTTTGAAAAAATGGGTTAGATTTGGGCTGACCCGGCAACCTGAACTCAACCATGGTTAAACCGAGATTGCCTCTGCCCATCCACGCTGACTGCACTGCCCACGGTCGCATCTGTGCTACCCCCCCGTCGCATCCGTCTGCTCGCATCGCAGTGCTTCGCCCGCACTGCCAACGGTCGCATCCGTGTTGCCTGCAGCCGCATATGAATTTCCTGCGGTTTGCTCGCCATCGCCGCCGACTCTTCGAGCCCGTGTCTGCTGCCAATGCTGAGAGCGCCGTCGAACCCGCTAGGTCCGCTTCTGTCGAGACCGCGTCCATCTGTCGGGTTTACCAAACCATGTTGGGTCGGGTCAACCTGGCAACCCGAAGGGTCAGGTCCAGGTTAGTGTTTTCAACCCGTTTGCAAAACAGGGTCGGGTTCAGGTGAACCCATTTGACCCCAGATTAATTCCGAATTCAACCCAAACCCGACCTAAAACCCGAATTTGACAACCCTAATTATGAGGACTAGGGATTAAGTGAATAACTTAATAGTAGCAAATTAGCAAATTTTAGTACTATGAATATAAAAGTAGTTCAGTGGGTTAAGCCAACCGCAAAACTAAATCATTAAGGTAAATACAAATGGGATAGTAACTGCATCAAAGGCATCTTTGGAGATGATCAAGGTAATTAATGGCTTACTTGCTTTGCCTTCACTTTAAATAATCAGGAAATACACAGTATTTTTAGCTATCCACTGCATCTTTGTTCAGAGATTTGAACTTCTAAAATAAGGCTTGGCGTTGATGCTATGTTAGTCATCAGTGTATTATAACATTAGGTTCAATTTTCCTTATCAATTGATCCGGAAAATGAAACAACAGCTTATAGGTAAAGATTTTAATTTCTCTCACCATACAAGGAGAGAAATTAATCTTATAGAACTCCTCCCTCTTAGCTTTGTTTGGAACAGCTTTCTGACAGCTTTTTCATTGATTTTTGAAACTTTTAACTTCTAAAAGCTGCTTTCGAAAAAGCATTTCTTTAACTGTGATTAAGAAAGGAGCTTCATATAAAAAATTTTAATTCCTTTGTGGCTCCCTATGCTATTCCATTTTGATAATCAACTTTATTATCATATTTTCATATTGAATAGTGTTTATTATGTATTATCTTCATTAGCCATTCAATTTTTTTTTGGCAATGGGAAAATTACAGCTGTGATGTTTTTGATGTTCTTAGTGGGTACCAACCACTGAAAAAATCAATTATTATCATGATAGCAGTGATGTGAAAGCCAAGGTTCAAATAGTTTTTAGACTCCCTAGCTGGATCTCTCTCTATCGTTGGCTTCAAAGAGCCTTATCTTTGGTGGTGACGTGCCTCTTCTAAGTATACAGTTCAGTCTATTATTTTGAGCCAGAGCTTAGTCTATTCTCACCATTAATGTTTATTTCCTTGTAGCCACAAGCCTCTATTTTGAGCCAGAGCTTAGTTTCTTCGTGTGAGGATGGAGGTTTCTCAGTAGGAATGCAAACGAATCGAATCGAGTATGTGTGTGTTCATGTTTGAGTTCGTTTATTATTAACTTGTTCCAAGATCGGTTCGTGTTTATTTGATCTTTATTATTTGTGTTCATGTTTGGTTCGTTTAAATTAATGGTGTTCATGTTTGGTTCATGTTCTGTTTATATTCGGTTCGTTTAGTGCTTATCGAGCTTTAACGAACTCTATTCGTGAATATACTTAGAGAATTTTTTTAAACTATCAAACAAGCATTTCATGAAGAAATCTAACGAGTATTCTTGAGCTATCAAATGAGTAACATCTAACGATATAATATAATAAATTAGCAATTGCAAGGAAATTAAAACTACAAAATATATTATAATATTTAATTACTTTAAAATTTATTAATTAAAAAAGAATTATATCATTACATTATAATAAAATACAATATTTATATTATGTATATTTATCAATTTTATAATTAAATATTAATCAAATTATTATCAAACTTATTCACGAGTTTTGAATTGAACATGAATCGAACTTTTATCGAGCTTAATGTCGAGCATGTTCACGAGCTTCAAATAATATTGTTCGCGTGAACATAAATGAACCGAACACATTTTGTTCAAGCTTATTTATTTAAGGATCGAGTATTAAAAATATTGTTCAAGTTTATTTGTTTAGTTAGTTAAACGATCACAAACGAGTTTTAATCGAACCAAGCAACGAGTAGCTCGTCAAACATTTGGTTTGCTTGCAACCCGATTTCTCAGTTCAAACATTATGTAAAAACATTTTTCAGTTTTTAGGGGTTTTTTTTTTAATAATTTTCTCTGCATTGTGATTATAGTTGATCTTTTATTTAATTTTTTTAATTTAAAAAAAAAGTATCATTAGTCTTATGTGATTTATTTTACTCATTTTGAGACTTTTGACAGTATAATTTGGTTTGCTTTAGCTAGTATTGAAAATAACTAGATTTCTTTTACCTCAAATTTTGATGCATAAATTTTATATTTTGGGTCTGTTTTAAGTTAACCTTTTAACTTATTTTGTTGTATACATATTAGAAAATTTGAGTCAATAGAGTATGTGTTTTACATCTTAATATTATACAAAAATTCAACACATACAGTTAAAAATAGTATGATAAAAAAAAATTTACATGAAAAATTAAGAAAGGGAATAAATCATGTGATCTTGCCTAGATGAAAAATTTACTATATCAGAAGATATAAGAATTCTTCTTTTCTCACAGTTGAAGAAGAAGAAGACAATTTGAGAATTAGTGTCTGATATCTCTTATGGTTAACAGAAATCAAGTGTTCATAGATGGACAATTAATTCCCAACAACAGAGCTTTATTTTTTCATTATGGATTATAGAGAGCAAGTGTTCACATGAGGGCAGTTATGCTTAATAGCAAGGTTAAATTTATCAGAAATTTGGAGATGATGGTGATTACTGACGGTAATAGCTGGTGGAGATGGTGGTTGTCGGTGGTAATAATTGGTGGTGGTTTTTGGAGACAATAGCTATAAAATATAAGAGAGCTCTTTAATTCTCTTCTTTCGTCCTCCCCCTCATGAGAAGAATGGGGCTCTATTTACAGGATATTTGAGATAGACATTTTGATTGTCTAAATAAAAATCCAAAACATTCCATCGCATGATTCATATAAAATATAACAAAGAAAAGTGGATAAAAATAAATAAAATGTGGAGTGTAATTAGGTATGTAAATACAATCCTAATAAAAATAAAAAATGAAAATGAGGTCTTGCACAAGCACAACCCAATCCAAGATTTAAACACAAATCAAAAGTATGATAAAATATAAGTATTAGGTTCCTCTAATCCTAGTCCTTGCCCCCAATATCACCTTGAGTATTCCTAAAAGAGCAAGTTCAAAACTTGCATCTGGATCTCCTAGGTCATGTGATTCATCTTAGGTTTAGAAGATGCATAAATTGAAAGCCTTTTCTAGTATTTTATGGCATCTACAAAACTTTCCTAACTAAGAAAATACATAGAAAAAAAATCAAAAGTATAAAAGTCATCAACTTATATATAGATTTCCTCTAAACAAATCAAATAATTTATAATGCTTAGAAAATTAAAAGTAGCCTACACTTTATAATGAGAAACGACAACAATGTCTTTTTTTTGGCTTTTTAGATAGATAGTGTATGGTCAAAGTTCGAGCACATGCAAGAAAAATATTTTTATCCTAGTGTGAAAAATAGTCACCCTAATGTGTGCTAAAAAAATATATATCTAACACATAAAGCCATGCAACAAAAAAAGTGTAGCAAAATGGCATAGCTACACCATAGCTCTAAACTAATTGACTATGGGTATGATCTTTCATTGCACCTAATGTGTGTAGAAGTCATAGTATTATTGGGGAAACTCATACAATTGTAATGGAGTTACCAAGCTAACTTGTCTTAGGGATCCAATAAAGCTAAGGCATGTAATCTTAATTTAACTAGGTTTTAAACTTAATTTTAAAAATAAGTTTTGACGATATTGAAGAGAATTAAAAATACATAAATATCAATTAATAATTTTTAAGAATTATTAGATTATTTGCATTTCAACTTATATAGTATCTTGTAATGATAGGATGGTTCTCACTATCAAGTGAACTGTAATCTAATAATGATAGATAACCTATCATAATTGTAGGCCACTCCTATAACTATAAGTATATACCTTACCTAGCCAATTTTATGCTAGCTCAAATACATGCAAATATAAATGTTTCAATATGAGAGAAAAATGATTGAAACAATCAATCATCTAACTCAATGATTTAAATATTTCAAAATAATTTAAATAATTGATAGATCCATGATTATTGATTTTTAGAAAGAGCTTCAAATATCTAGAGTTGGACATTTAAGTAGAAATAATCTACTCAAATAAAGTGATATCATTTGATAGATAAATTCTATCATAAGATAACTACAACTAAATTTATTATATGTGTGTGATTAAACCAAAGGTTAGAGGGTATGATCAAATAATGAAATAAATTTGTCAAAAGGGTGTGATTGAGTTGAAATAAAACTTAACCAAAAGTGCTTAGCCAAAAGGGCAAGACTAGGGTAAGAGTAGACTCAGCTAAAAAAGAATGAATAAGTTAAGGAGAAGCCTATCTAAAAGAGCATGACTAAACTTAGGAAATGCTTAGCCAAAAGAGCATGACGAGATTGCTTTAGTCAAAAGAACATGACTACAACATAAAAATATTTAGCGAAAAGTGCATGGATAAGTCAAAGATAAATCTAGCCAAAAAAAAGCATGATTAAGAGAGGAGATAGCTACAATAAACCATTCTAGAATGTCTTGTAAGTAACTTAGAAGGTGTGATATAGTACTTAGCAACCTATTAAAATTAATATATTAATCTACATTGTGCTTAGATGAGTAGTACTATATTTTATCTATATTAATAAAGTCCAACCTAGAATAACTTCATTAAATGATATTAATCATCAAATGATATTAATAAAAATTTCAAAAATCTTTATTCAAATCATAGTACATTATAAATATTTAAGTAGTTTTTTCTAGAATTATTTCATAATCTTCATAATTAATACAAAGGGTAAAAATAATAAAAAAATATGAACTAAACCAAGAATAATTTCAAAATATTTGGGGATGTATATCATGTCTAATGATTTTAGGAGAATCAAATCAAACCATGAACAATAATATTAAAAGAGGGATAAGTTTCTCCAATTGATAAAAATGAGCATTTTAACATTGAAAACTCTATATCTTAAAGCACATATGTCCCACACACAAGAAATTTAGACCAAAAGCTCACACAAAAGTAATAATCATTTCGACATAACTTTAATTTTTTTGAAATTATTTGATAATTTTATATTTAATGTAAGCTAATTATGAAAATCACTAAATAAATTTAAAATATTCACTGAATTTTTAAATTTTACATATCATTTTTAAAATTAAAATCCGAGCATAAATAGTAAGCATATGTAATAACACTAATTAATTTTTTTTTCTCATAGATTAAAAAAAAAGATTTTTCAGAGAGAAAAATAGGGGCAATGCAAGTGGTGAATGAAAAATTAGGGAATGCAATTAATAATCTAAATTGTTAAATTCAAACTGCCCCAAATTTTCTTAAGCCATTTAAAGCATTTTCTTATAGTTAATAATTGAAATAACTTATTTTAATTGTCAAAAAATAGGAAATTACTTTAAAATTTTTGGAAAATTAGGGAAAGCTCAACTCAATGCCACATGCCTATGGAACTAAGCTTACAACCATGTGAATTCAATAGACATTGAAATCAAATTATAAATCCTAGGTTTTTAACATAAAAATGAAATTTAATTCAAAATAGTAGAATAAAAATTCCTCAAATACTTTTGGAAAATTGAATTAAATGTATTAAAGTCATCTAAGTTTTCTAATGATTATTTGGGTTTTTTTTTTTCTAAGTTTAATGATTTACAGAATAAAAATTTAAATTAATTAAATATGAAATTTTTTGCAAAAATTATAAAAAAATATGTGGTGTTCAAATTATAATATGTCATAATTATTTCACAATTGTATATAATTAGCATGCATAGAAATTGATTTTTTTAAATAATAAAAAAATTTCAAACATATAATAATCTAGGGCACATGAAATCAATTAAACTAGAAGTATGGTATATGCTTAAATAATATTCTTAACATGGCTAAGAAGTACAATCTTTTGGATATTTAAAAAATTAAAATATTTGGCTATTTAATTTAAACAAATAAAATTATTTAAGGCAATCAATGAAATTATTTTTGTTGGATTCCTCTTAGTTCAATGTAGCTATGGTTAAAATTTCATGGTATTTGATTCATTTGCTAGCTCTATGCAAAAGTCCATATAAATTCTTAATAAAATAGGTAAGGTTTATTCTAAACCATTAGATCTTATTTGAAATCAAGTGAAAGAAAGCAATTTTATCACCCCAATAGAATTTGTTCAAACAAAATGGTTTGTGTTAGCGAATTAGCATTTCAAATGTTTATTTACCTTACATGGGGATGAAATCAAATGATGTCAACTATCATGGTTTTATGATTTTGAGCTCTACCCATGGGTAGGAGTGTAAACGAGTCGAGTCGAGTCGAGTATCTGCCTTATCAAGCATGGCTCGTTTAACCCTCAATTAGCTCGAATTCGAGCTCGATTAATAAGCTCGAGCTCGACTCGTTTAGAAAATACCAAGCTCGAGATCAACTCGAAAGCTCGAGCTCGAGCTAGTTTGAAAAGCTTGATTCTTAAATCAAAATTTTAGTTTTTTTGTAATTTTTTTTCTAACACTTAATTAAAATTTATTTTAAATTATGAAGAAATAAATATATAATGTAGAAGAAATAAATATATAATGAAGAAATTTATTTCTAACACAACTTTAACTTTTAATTTCTTAAAAAAAAATTAATTGTAGAAGAAATAAATATATAATGAGCAATCATCAAATTTCATAACCTCCATTTTTTTCACTTAATTTTTCCTTATAAATGGAATAATATATTAAGATAATTTTCTCAAAGACCATATTCTCCTTTATTTAAAAAAAAATTATTTAAAAAAAATGATTAATATCAAGTGCAATTTTTATGCAATTAAATACAATTAAAACTTGATAAATATGGAAAAAAGCAATAATATCAAAGTTACACCAAACTGCATTTCATCACATCATTACAAAAAAAGTAATTAGAATTAAAACTAAACAAAAGGTAAAACTATTTTTCAGCTCCAAAAGAAGTTTCAAGATATAATAAAAATAAAAACTCAAATAAAAGGTATAACTATTTTTCCTTTTTCTATCTGATAATCCAAATTCTTCAAACTCTTCCATCTCTACTCTCTAGTATCAATTAATATGCAGCAAACCTGAAAAATTAAGAGCTAAATAATAATCAAAATGAAAGTTGAGAGACCAACAAAAAAAATGCAAAAAGCCAAAAACTACCAAACAGAGAACTAAGGAACTAACCATGTGCAAACAGAGAACTAAAAAATGACAGTTTCATATCCTTGTTTCTGATGGTATTTTTCGTCGCTATTTCAAACGGAATATACGCATCGAAAATTAATACCATTCGTCATGCCGCCAGTTATTTCCATCGAGATAATCGGCGGGCATCACCGACAGAATATCAGTGGGAATTTCCAATGGAAAGCACATCTAGAAACATTGCAACAATTCAAATTATTATAGCAAGTGAGGTTATGTAGTCATATATGCGAGAAATTGTTAAGTGTGGTCATCGAACCATACGGAGGCTAATCAGGACGCGCCTCGTCACCCGATCTATAGTGGTAAATAGCAACGGTACACAGTAAATTGGTGATGTGACATGTCCTGATTATCCTCTGAACAGTGTCCGGTGACTACACGTAATAATTTCTCCATATATGTGGGCTATTTAAGAGGAATAGATAATTTGCATGTGTCATTTTGGCCAATATGAAGAAAGTAATTAAAACCAAAATGAAACTGATTACATTTATTTCTTTTGCACACCAAGTAATTGTGATCAGCAACCTAAATGATTGAATTAAGGATTTTAAATTATCAAGTAGATTATTCAACACATAGTAAGAAATCCAAGACCTCGCGCCTTCAACCTTAGGTCCAGCCGAGATAGTTTCAAAGCGAAGACCTCGCATTGTCATCCTTTGGTCTAGCGAAGATGACTTCAAAGAGAAGACCTCACACTGTCTGTGACATCCCAGGCATCTATAGTGAAAAGATCGTCGACAGTCTTGATCAACCATCACTTCCTGCTCCCTTGCCCTGACCTGAAATTGTTAACCATATATAATGAGCTTCAAAAGCCCAGCAGGTCACCAAAACTTACAACTGAAATCAAAGCACGGTACGGAAGCAATATGCATGTAAATCAATCAAATCAATATCAGTCACTTGCACATGATCATTGAATCGATGCAGATACAGAAATCAGTACAGAAACAGAATTCAATGATTGAACAATAGAATCCAAAATCATCAGTAGGAGAATCGGTTCAATGCCTAAACAATATAATCCAAAATCATCAGTAGGAGAATCGGTAAACAGTAGAAAAATCCATAATGTTCAAAATCAGTACATACGTCAAATCTCTACAGTAGTCATCGTATCTATAACACCAGTCAATCCCTCAAAGAAATCTTTGTATCGGTAATACCAATCAAATCAATCAGTAAAATCATCAAATACAAATACAATTGAAATTAATCTATGCAATAAAATCATATTCTATCACATGCACATTTATCTTGTTCGGTGTATCATATGTATCAGTGTATCACATGTATTAGTCAGTAATCGGTATCACGTGATATAAGATTAGTACAATGAATCAGTATCAGTGAATCAGTAGTATCATTATCGGTAGTATCAATGAATCAATGCAATATCAATATCCATATCGGTATCTGTATTCAGTGACATGTACAATATGAATATCAATGAAATCGTATAGTAATAGTAAACCTGTAAATCCGTTAGTAAATCCATTCAATAGCAATAAATCAATCAAATCAATAAATCCGTCGATATCGATAAATCAGTAAATCCATAAAGAAATCA
Source organism: Dendrobium catenatum (assembly GCF_001605985.2). Taxonomy (NCBI): domain Eukaryota; kingdom Viridiplantae; phylum Streptophyta; class Magnoliopsida; order Asparagales; family Orchidaceae; genus Dendrobium; species Dendrobium catenatum. The sequence continues at coordinate 1,297,557 of NW_021319551.1, forward strand.
TAAAAATAATACTTACACATGCATTCCAGTACAGTAGTCTTACTTAACAAGTACAATCACTGGCTATTAATGTATTTTTCAGTCTTGGAATATCAATGTATCGTTGTATCCGTTGGCTCAATAAGGGTCATCACCCTTGCCCGTCGGCATAATAATCTCCTTATGACTCCCAATCGTTGTATCACGTGATCAATAGAGGATAACATCAAACCCTTTTTAAAGGAAAGCCCGTCAGCCCACCATCCTGTACAGGTCGATCTTCAACCAACGGTTCAACCAGTCTTTACTTGTCTTTCTGTAATAGTAGTATATTCAATCATATATTCACATTCATATACATCTCATTAATACATTGCAATCAATAAACACAATTTAGCTCAATTTCGAAAATTCCTTAAAATATCGTACAGTCGACAAAAATCTCAAACAGAGTCAAAATACACAGTTTCAAAAAATTACCAAATTACCAGAAATCAAATAAAACAACGTTTCAAAGCTTTTACTTGTACGGAAGCAATATTTTTCAACATTCGGATAATTTTTTATTCGATAAAAATTATACAGAATTCAAACTACCTGGTGAAAACTTTTCAGAAAATACTCAAAGCGTACAAAATCATCATTTCAATAACATACCAAAAGTTACGCGGTAAAAGTTCTGTCAATACAAAGATATGCACATTTTTCGATAACGGAAACATAAAACTGAGCAGAAAAAAATACCAAAACTCGAAATCTTTGAAATCAAAAATAGGATTTGGATTCCTTACTGCGAGGCGAACAAATCTTCCAACAACGGCGACGGACGAAAAGCGTTCCACGGCCTCCAAAATCAAGCCTTCCTCTTCTCTTTTCCTTCCCTTTCTCTCTCCAATCTTTTTATCTCTCTTCAAAATGATCCAAAATATCTCAATTCCAATACTTATCAAATAGGATCGTCCTGGACGATTCTTATTCATCCCGGGACGATTTTCCCTCTGGACAAATCTCGTCCAGACAAAGTGTATTCATTCCTGAACGATTTGCTCTCTGGACAAATTTTGTCCCGACGGTTCGTCCAGGCTCGTACAGGTTCTTCCAGACGAACCATACAGATTCTTCACAATTTTCTTCAGTTCATCCCGTACTAAAGTCAGTTCGTACGGACTAACTGCACTAAAAAAATGCACTTCGGAGGAGTTTTACACTGTCGACTTTAAATTTAGCAGAGATGGTTTCAAAGAGAAGACCTTGCACTATCAACTTTAAGTCTGACTGAGATGATTTCAATGCAAAGACCACACACCATCGACATAAGGTCAAGCCTGGAATAAATTATTGACAAGTGTCGTCCCGACCTCCCAAGGGGAGGGGATACCGGGAGGCTGTCGAAATCAGCAAAAAATTACTTAATTGAAGAGCAAATCGACTTGAATTTTAATTGATTAATTTGATCAATTGATCAATTAATTTAATTAAAATTAAGTAATGAAAAATTAATGAAAGATTAATTAAAATAAAATTGATTAATTAAAATTTGATTAATTAAAAAATGAAATTAATTAATGAAAGATTAATCGATTGAAATTTAGTTTCAAATAATTAAATTTGCTAGGATTAATTAATTGAAATGAATTAGTTACCATCTATTAATTAATTAATTAATAAAAATAAACAAATTTGACTAATTAGAATTAATTAATAAAAATTAATCGATTAATTGAAATTAAAATAATTGAAATTGTTAATTGATCAAAATTAATTAATTAATTTAAAAATCTGAGAACATTAAAAATCTGTGAGCAATTTAAAAATCCTAGAGCAATGAAATTTAAATTTAATTGACTGATTAAAATAAAATTTATAATTAATTAAATTGATTAATTAATCAATTAATATGGGGAGAACCACTCTTGTGAGTTTTTCTTTTGTATGCAGGAAAAGAAAAAAAAATTTCCCACTAATCAACCATAAAGTATAAGTTACACTTAAACCACACTCCTTTCTATGACTCAAAAAAAAAAAATCATCATCTTCAATGCTCCTGTAAGCTCTCTAACTATCCTATGCAAGCTCCAAAACAGCACAGCTCTTATAACAAGCAAATGAAATTTATTAGCATTGAAATTAAATTAATATCAAAATAAATGCTAATGGAAAAAAATAACTATTAGTACAGCCTACGACATTAAAAAGAAAAAGAGAAAAGTACTACAATAAAAATATTAGTGTCACATAACAACAATTGCTGGTTAGTAAGTATCGAGATAATAAACAACTGAAAATCATAGTATAGTATCAAAATAGCAATTAAATGTTATCTTCTTAAATAAAAAAATAATTAAATCCCTGAGCATCATTGTTGTAGAGCTCGGTTGTAAAACCCACTAACGGGCAACTCTTAAATAGAACCATAAGTCCCACTCCAAATTAAATTTACTATTAACTTCTAATGGAGTCGTAAGACCTATAAACTAAATTCAAATAATGGGCATCTTAGCTTATAGGGCTATGTTGTAATATCTAATAGTGGGTTACTTCTAATAGAAGCAATAAGACTCGCTTTACAGGCTACTTTCAATAAAAATCATAAGTCTTGACCCAAAATTTAAACACTTGTGCTACTTATAATATAATCTATATGACTCGCTTCAATTTAAATATCTAGGTAACTTCTAAATGGAGTTGTGAATCCCAAACCAAATTAATTTTTGGGTATTCCAATAGATTTAAATCCCAAAATATGATAAAACCAAAATTTACAACTAACCACCTCAGTTGTTTGGGATCCCTAAGATGAGGCAACCCATGACTGCTAATCAGATTCCCTGAACACTACAGTCAATAATTCTTAGTGTTGGTAGACTAAAACCTACGGTATACCTAGAATGACGGAACCATAGGATCTTAACCAGGTTTACCTTCATTTTTCTCACAATTGAGACTTAAACAACTAAAATTTATTCTTCCTTAATTGAGAGTTCTCTCATACGTGTTAAGAGAGGTAATTAACTATGAGTTCTTAGGAGTAAGGACCCATATCTAGTTAAACCATGATACTACCTTTAGGAAAAATCTGGTTAATTACAATCTAATTTAAGGAGAATGGAATTCTATAGGTACAAAGTGGTATTCATGTCGATGTGCCATTTTTTTTTTAGTCAACAAATTTCTAGCAACTCCACTAGGAACTACTTTTCTCTCCATCTGTGGAAGAAAAGAGACTCTTCATTTAGTCTCATTATTTAACATCTAAAAATAAATATAGATGTTCATTTATTTCAAGCTCATATTTTCTTTTCCAACAAAATCTAGATTGACTCAAATCCCTGCAAGTTCTGTTGATAGGTTCTTGAATATGGCCCATGTTAAGTCCTTCATAATTATAAAACTAGGATAGAGAGCCAAAGTGCAATTCCCTCAAGACATTCCAAGCATAGGTTATGTAAGAGTGACCATCCAATTCAAAAGGATTTCCAAAATAATACAATTCCAGTAATTACTCCTAGAGAATAATGTTGCCATACTGACTTACATGGTATTTCCAAGAAATATGCCATTAGAGGTGCTAATAAAAAGGCTCTCAAAAGGGCCTCTATATTTACAAGGCTCTCTATAGCTTTGTTACTACCCCGATCATTCAAAAGAAAACTTTTGGGCTCAAATTGAAGTTTGTATTTGTTAATTTAGCTAGCCATAATATAATCTAGAATGAAACCCCTGAAGAGTACGACACTGAAATTCTTGGTACTAGCAATAAACTTTTTAGGAAAGCTAGAAGGAAGGCCAATGCTCACTTATGAACTAATGGCTAGATACACTTTACCATTCAAGAATCATTGTCATAATTAGAGGCTAATGTACCCACCAATAATAGTTTTAAACCATTAAAGTGGGTGAAGAAAAATATGATAAAGGTGAAATAAAGAAGTCTTTCTAGAAAACTTCTTGTTAGCATGAGCCATAACCACCAAAGAATGAAGAATATGTATCTTGCAAGATATATAAAATACTTAAGTCTATTAAAGATAGAAATTTGCTATGAATATTGAGAAAATCTATTGCTTAAGCCATTTCCTCAAACATGGCTCACTCTAGGAATAACAAAGTTTCAATGAAGCCTTATAAGGAGGATATCAAATGTCCCACCTACTGTCGACAGCCAAGACAATTATGTCATAATATGGGTTAATGCCCATATTACAGAAGAAAATAGTTGAGAGAGCCTTCCAATAGCCCACATGAAAAAGGCTATAATAGAAAATATGATAAACAAAGGCCCTAATAATTGTATCATGAGTTTGATCACTTAAAAGTACAATCTGATGTTGGTGGTCATCAGTATGTAACTACGAAAGACAATAAGTTTGGGTTCTAAAAAAGACCAAAATACCCTAAAGCTCATAAAGAGGACCATGATAAGAATATCTATAAAGAATGACTCAAATCTCATGTCCAGAAGTTATCCCCCAATAAGAAGACATTTGTTGACATGACTATGCCAAAAAAAGAGGAGTATCATGTCTGTAACAAATCCTGGACTCTCCAATTATATATTGAAAGCAGAGGTCCCAACTTGGAGATGATCTCAACTTAGATGAAACTAATAAATATTATAATGATGTTAAAGAAATTGAAGGGTATATTGGTCCTATGGACATTGAAATCATCCATATGGTTGACCATATACCTGATTGATTTAATCAACTAATATACGCTAGTAAAAATTTAGCTTTAAATCTATAAAATGAAGAACTCTAAGATAACCAAGAATAAGTAGCAACTGTAAGTAGAACTCCATAACCAGAAGAAGTTGAGGAGGAAGAAGTTGAAGATGTTGTAAGGAGATTGCAATTGGAAATATAATTAATATAACAAGAAAGATAAAGAAATAAATTGTTTAAATACTTGTTTTTATGAGATAAGTAGTATGATGAAAGAGTTGTTTGCACAACTCGGTATGATGGCTACAACTAGTCGACAACTAGTGACAAATCCTTAAGGACATGTTCAAACTACTCCTAATACACTGGTCACTCCTAACAGAAGATTAGAGGAGTTATAAGAGCCAATGCTGATAGCACCTAAAGAAGAAAAATGGTCAGCAAAGCCGAAATTAGAAATCTCATTACCCAAAGGTTAAGGCAACTATTGCTTCTGAAGCTATCAAAGCCTTAGTGGGAAAAGGTAATCCATATCCGATAGAATATGACTAAGAGATGTATCCAAAGGGATATATAGTGTCAAATTTTAATATATTTGATGGTACTACAAATCCTCATCAGTATCTGCCACAATTTAAATCTACATATAGAAATATGGGTGGTAATGATATTCTATTAATATGTCAATTATTCAGTAGCCTAATAAGTACAGCTTTTGAGTGGTATACTGAGTTACCAAATGACTCAATAAGAACATTCATCAAATTAGAAATAATGTTCATTAAAATATTTGTCAGTGCAATGAATAAGGTGACTATCACTGACCCTGCTCTTGAAAAAAAGGAAAAGAGATGAATTAGTCACCAAGTATATCACCATGTGGTAAAATCTCAGCATGAAATATGAGTAGCACTTCAATGAAAAACATGTAGTTGAGCTCCTGATGAGGAATATAGATGGTCATATGGCTCTATATATAGCGATGACTACAATTAATACTTTTTAGGAGTTGCTGGATCGTGTAACCAAATTTGAAAGGTTACCCAAGCCTAGAAGTGTTGGCTTCAACTATCAAAATAATCTTCCAGCAAAAGAAAAGCATAACAAAATATTTGATCCAAAATGGAGCGAGGTGAATACTACATTCTCTTCATCCTCTGATAAGAAAGAAAAAGGGGATTCAATGAATCCACTGAAAGTGATAAAGTAAATAAAAGAAAGGAAAAGGGATCCTACTTTGTAGGAAAAATTTAACGAGTTGTATTCCTCAAAAAGGAATATACGGGAAAGAATTTCAAGCAAGCCCTTAAAATTGGCTTTCAATTGCCAGAATCCCATCGACAAGAACATGCTGACATGACTATTAATCTAAATTACTATTCTTATCATAGGATTGTACGTCACCCAATGGAAGTCTATTTCATATTCAAAAATTGGGTCAAAATGAACTATCAGAATGGTGAACTTATACATTCTGATTGAATTCTTGTCAATCCAAAGAGGGAGAAAACCAGTGTGATTTCCTCTGTACCTTGCCAAAATATAGAGGACAAGAAAGGAAAAAAACTTTCCAGGAGGATGAAAGTGGTTGGGAAACTTATATATCAAAGAAATCTAAACAAATGATGAATGTTTTATTAGCTATTCAAGACATTCATAAAAAAAGTGCTTTACAATTAGATGTTGATCCAATACTCCTTTTTTTTTAAAGAATCCAATTATAGAGAGGCCCAACTCAAGTAAGAAGAAATATTTTAAATATTTCAAAGATCAAAAAGAAAAGCATAAGTTTGGATCAAAATCTCATAAAGAAAAGAAGGAAAAATTAACAAGGAAAAAACTGTAATTCAAAAATATATCGACTCTATTGATGAATATCAGTAACCTTCGAGGCGTCCTATCAAGCTGGAGGAATACATAGCTGATTTATATATTGACTTGGAATTAGAAAAGGAAGAGACTATTTCAATCGAGACTTGCGATTCATAAATAAATGAGATGGAAGGCTATAAAAGGACTCAATGCCTCTCTTACTATCCATAAAGCTAAAGCAAAAATACCTTCTAAGGTCGTATATCATACACTAACACCTTTCACTTATTCAAATGAAGAACTACACTTCCTCAATTGAGAAAGTGATAATAATAAGGGTAAGAGGACTCTTAAAGAAAAATACCCAAAACTTGGAAATAGCATAGATTCTGTGAAAGTTTAAAATATAGAAACTTCAAAGATTTCTCAAGCTGATGCTAATTCATCCACAAAGGTAACACTAATCCAGCTGAGATGTGGAAAGAAGGTTCCTCCATCTTATAAGAAAATAAAGGATATAGAGAAGAACATTCATCTTAACAAAGCTACTATTCCACAAGATTCCCTTAAACCCAAGGAAACCAATGTAAATATGGATTACAATATATTATCCCATCTCCACAAACTACTTGCATTGCTTAGTATCTATGACACCCTTCTTATATCTAAGAACTTTTGGGAGGCACTCATCAAATCCTTGTAGAAACCATAACAATATGAAGCATTCTTCACATAATAAAGCTTAAAAGAAGCTCTGTACGCTCAAAATATAGACACAATCACTTTTTATGATAATGACCTTTTATTATGGACAACATATCACAATAAACCCCTTTATGTTACTGCGGAGAGTAACAATATCGAAATAAATAGAATTATAAGTGATCTAGGTTCCTCTGTTAATCTGATGAGCCTTAAAATGCTCAAAGAATTAGTTATGGATGTCTAATATTTGACCAAAAGTATGACCTTTCTGTAAGGATTTAACAAACAAGGGCAAAGAATGCTGAGATATGTAGTATTACCCCTAAACTTCAGAAAGCTCTAAACAGAGGCAATTTTTCATGTAATTGATTCTAACATGTTTTATAAAGCACTTCTTGGAAGGTCATGAATCCATGAATAGGGTATAGTGCCTTCGACACTTCATCAGTGCATGAAGTACAACTGAGATGGCGAAGAACATCGTATCGATGGTAATGAGCAACCGTTCTCATGACACAAAGTGAAAATCTATGATGATGCCAATTAATTTGTAACACAAAAGTTAAAGAATAATGTTCTTCCCAAAATCCAGGATATTATGAATGATAAAGAAAAGTCAAAATATAAAGGAAAGAATAAAATAAAATATATTAAATTAATGCCTCATCTCGACATTGATTTTGAAAAAGAGGTTGATATCTTTGAAACCCTTAAACCTTTGAGTAAAGGAAAATCAAAAAGTGAATTATCAAGCTTCCCTTTTGATTATGAAGCTGATTATGCAAATATGGTACTATGTAACTCTTCGAGTAAACTATGCATTGAAGAAGAAGAGGAATTTCTTTATCAACCTAATGGTACTATAGAACTTTAGAATAAAGAAGACATAGATGCCAGTTCCTAAACTAAAATTTAAGGAATATTTCAGTTTCAATGATAAGGACATCCAAGCGTTAGATGTCCACAAGTATTATCAAAATAGTACCCATGCATGTGGCACATTTTAAAACATTGACTATATCGTCAAGTACAAGTATAAAAGTGCTGAAGACTTATTACGTTCCTCCAAGGAAAGAACATGAATGTGGTATCGCTTTTCACAAATCAAAAGTGATATTGGAATATATATATCACATGAAATAGAATGAGAATAGGAAGAAGAAGAAATGATGCTCATTATTCCTCAATACCTACACTTATAATATGAAGGTTGATTGAAAGAATATCATCTTTGTGCAAACAAACTCAGAAGCATATTATTTCAAAAATCTATGGTATAATGAATATACACAAAAACCTATTGTCATAGGTTTGTATACAAGGTGGGGAATAGTATATCCTTGACATCCATATCTCACTCGAGCCATGATTTACAACATTACATACAAAAATGAGGAATCACCCAAGTATGAAAATCAAACTGAAGATTTGATTGCAAATATAAAAGAATCTCCAAAAGAGTTTGAAGAAGGTGGACAAGTTGCTGTAGATGAGCTCAAAGAAATAAACTTGGGTACTGGAGAAGATCCCAATCCTACATTTCTCAGTGCTAATCTCCCACAGGACAAAACGAAAGAGCTGAAAATGTTACTTCTCAAATATAAAGATTATTTTATATGAAACTACACTAAAATGTCTGAATTATTGCATGAAATTACACTAAATGATTGAAACGAAATACATGCTCAACAAGTCTGAGGATCGAATCTCTAAAAATCTTTCTTGCTCACAAACATAAGTGTCGAGCTAAACTCCAATGATTCAACAAGTCTAAAGACTGAACCTTTAAACTCTTTTATTCCCACAAACCTAATGGTCGAGCTAAAATCCATTTATTTAATAAGCATAAGGGCTGAACCTTTAAAATATGTTATGCTCACACACCTAAGGGTCGAGCTGTTTTCATTAACCTAAATTATTGAAATGAAATACATGCTTAAGGGTTGAATCTTACAAAATTTACATGAATATAAACCTAAGAGTTGAGCTATTTTCATCAACCTGTTTAACTGGTTGAAGAATAAATATAAGTTTAACAAGTCTAAAAGACCAGACTTCTAAACACTCTATGTGCCCACAAAACTAAAGGGTCAAGCACATTTTAATCAAATATAAAAACTAAAAGTCTAAAACATGCCCATAAAAGAAAACAAGAGAGAAGAAAATGCAAAAATACATGTGTAAAATATGTAATATACACATGTACATACCAAAATGGAGCTAGAGAAGCTATTAAATTCTGAACTGAATGTCGCCTATCTGCTATCTAACTCTAAGCAAGCGATCCTGTAGCATCATTGTCCTAGCTTGAGTACTCCCCAACTGATGATCCAATAAGTCAAACTCCTCAATAGATGACAAAAAATATTTCTCTGATTTCTCAACCTTAATAGCTATCCATGCGAAGTCCTCCTCAGCAAAAGCGGCTGCTTCTTGAAGCTCTCATCATCTCTCCAAAAGAGACCTCTCTCGTTTTCTCAAATCCTTGAGCTCAGTTGATATATCCAAAAGCTCAAGCTTCTCCTCTGAAATATCCTCCTGACAGCACCTTAAAGTCTGAAGGCCAAATTCATGATCCATACAGGCTTTCCTTATGCTGTCCCCGGCACCTCTTACTCCATCCTCCAAGCTATTAGGAACTCCAATGCTAAATCGTGCATGACAAAGTGTAAATATAACAACACGACAAAGATACTCCCATGTCTCTAAAATAGCATCCTGAAGTCTAGAAGTCGCAGCACAGTTCAAGAACAAACTAGCTTCCAAGCATAAACTAGTTAAATCTAGAAATAACAAATCATTAAGGTCCACTCCTAGTAGTAGATGTCATAGTGTAGTAACAATTTGATAAGCTCTACTCGATAGCCATCTATAAAAATATATGTGATCTCGAGAGGGTACTCTGGATACAAAACATGCTAGCTCTGAACCTGAATGTAAAACACATTATAGCTACTAGAAAAGGTTAGGATAAGAAAAGAAATGCAAAACTACCAAAGAAAGATAAAAAATATCTGAAGGGTGGGTCTCATCTGACAAATCTGCCAAACTGTGGTCATCTAAGTGAGAAGTGATGTATAGTGAGGATCTTTTTGATAAATCATCTACAATCATCTAGGATGAATATGAGAAGGTAAAATGTAAAATAGCCAATTATGTATAGTATCATCATCATTACTCTCATATATTATATGTTTAAAATCATTGTGTTCAAGCTGAGGTAATGATGACCGTTCACCTGTATGTATACACATAAAAAAAAAAGTGAAAAGAGAAAATGTTAGTGAATAAAAATAATAAGCAGGAGGATATATATGTTAACCTCCAATATCATAAGGTGCATCCTCAATAATCAGATAACCTTCTACAATCAAGCCACCCAGTGTAGACTCAGGCTATACATCTGAAGCATAAACATATTGAAGAATTGAAGGAATAAATAAAAAAAATATACATGTCAATACTTAGTACTGGGCTAAAATTGGTATCGTTGTATAGTAAGAAAATAGGAAAAGGAAAACTGGGTGGAGTATGCAAAGTAACTAGCTCCAAAATAGGAGAATATGGTAGGTCAATAGGGATATGTCTGGATACTTCAATGACAAGATAAATTGAGTTATGAAAATCTAAATATAGGAAAAATATGAAATCAATATACATAAATAAAGATGATTTAACATGGAATGTCGTGCAAGACCCAATGGTTAGGGTGACCCCTATCAGTAGAAGGGGAGATCAGTCTATCTCTATATGCTTCAACATTTGCATATTAGATCACATGAAAGACAAAATCATAAGCAAAAATAATATACACCACATACTTGGGCCACCATGTCTGAAAGTAGGCTTAGGATTCCTTTTCATCCTTCTATCATCAAATCTAGAATTCTTCCTATGTACAACTATATGACTATGAGGCACCAAAGTCTACCTCGATGGTCTCTGATCTCTAATATATCTATTATATGCTCGGATCCCCAACTCAAATAAAGAAGAAAAAGTGTGTCGAATTTAAGAAAATCATAGATGTGAAATGCATGTTGGAGCATCCATATGAGGAATATAGAATCGAGAACCTGTCCCAAGGTGAAGAAGAAATGCCCAGGTTATGGAAGCTGCCTTCAAACGCACTGACAATGAAAGGGAACCCACTTGACGTGTGTCAACTATCCAAGGAATGGCTTGTAATTTGTATAAAGGAGTGGTTTGAACCAGTCCAAATTGTCTTGATGCCCAGTTATGATTATATCTCTCAAATATCATTGAGTCGTATCATCTATAACAAACATAACCAGATCTCATGCTAATAAAATATGTAGCAATCAGTATTTAGCCTGACCTGAAAAGTAAAGTGAGAGTGATCCCTCTCAGTCTGGGAATCAGCTAACGAAACACTGAAGCACTGTGAAGGTAAATAGCAACAAGGAGATTTGTAGATTAGTCTGTAATGATTAGTCAACCATAGAGGTGCAAATATAAATAACTGAATATGAGCTCTATTTGTAAATGAGGTTATTGTAAATTTGGATCAAAGTCCTGTAATTTTGATGATAACAAATATTATTGTATTCTTTATTATGATATATCATGTTAATTATTATTATATTAAAAATCATTTTAAAAAGCAGTACGAAAGCTATCCCAAACGAAGCTAAAATTTTAAAGACAACATGACTCTAGCAATAAAAAAAATAGCATTAAAACTTAAAAAAAAAATTAAAAGAGATGAGAGGATTGATAGGTCTAAATAATTTCATATTTTTCTAATGGAACTTGTAACTAAACAACCCTTTAATCAAATAGCTGGTTAGATTGGTCAAATTAATTAAGTCCTCATTAAATCTGTAATTTATTATTATAAATATTCCCAACTGTCTAATTGATTACTTCCACCAGCAAATATTTATAATTTTACCTCAATAAGCCATTTTTATTTTATTAAATTAATAAAAAAAAAAAACTTTCTTTCCTTTCACATTCATCTACTCGAAACTTCAAACGGCAGATTCTTCTGTCTCAGCTATCTATCCGACGGTTAGAATCGCGCCGGCGACAGTAGTCCAATAGGGAATTCAGGTGTCCGACGAAAATATTCAAACAGTCTTCGTCAACATCGCTTTTCAATCCAAAACTGCCCCCTTTTTTCCATCTGCACACGGTAGAAAAATCCTATTAAGCTGCAAGCTCTGACCTTTGCTTTTCTTTTCTCATTTTCTTTCCTTCTTCTCGCCGTCCGTGCTCTCTGGCGTCTTGGTTTCTTCTGCTTGTAGTTTGTTAAGTTGTGTGGTATTTTTTGTGAGATCGGAGAAGGTGTTGACGGTTCGAGAGCGATGCAGCTGTAGGCTCGCTGCTACGGCTGCTGGAGATGCTTTGGTCTACGTCAGGTGGGTAGGTGTGCCTTTTACTGTTTCGTTTGGGTTGTGAACTTCTATTGTTCTTGGGAATTAGGATGGTAAGGATTGGGGGTTTGATGTTGATCGGCGGATTTGTCTATTTGGTGCTGTTTTTGGGTTTGTAACGATACTTTGGTTATGTGTTCTGGCTGTGAGCTGGGGTTTTCATGGCTTGATTTCTGGATCTACTTTTTTTTTTTGGTTTCATCGCCTTCTAAGTTATGCTTGGCGGCAAGTTTCTCTCTTTCTATTCTATTTCTTCATGAACTTTCTAGATTTGATTGAAAGCTTTGGGTGATGATGGGCTAGCTGCTCAAAGTTTTTTTGGGCTTTTTTCACCCGCCTGGGTCTGATGCTGGATGGATCTTTGTCCGGCGTGGTTTAGGTATTTGCAGTGAGTTTTGCCTGTGAACTGACGATCCGTTGTTATGTTTTATCACCTTTTTGTTTGAATTTGTTGGAAGATCTTTTTGTGAGTGATTTGGCAAGTTTGACCTCGGTTTCCATTTATTCTACGCAGACTGTTTTGGATTTCTGAGTAAAGAGCTATAGCTTTGGGATGAGTTGACATTCTCTCAAAGATGTTTGCTTTGAGTAAGTTTTTGGGGGAAATTCTGTTCGTCTCGAATGTGGCATTGCTTCTTTATGTTCTTAGCGATTTTTTAGAAGAAATGATCTCTTTATATGAATTTATGCGCATTATTTCTTTGAATGAAACCTAATTTGGGAAGGAATATGACATAGAATATGCTAATAACTCATTGTGCTCTTGCATATTAGTTAGTTTATTACTATTTTCAGGTAGCTTCCCAACATCTATCAATTTTGATTGTGTGGGTTTAATAAATTTTTTTTTTGGTGCTCTTATTTGAAGTGGAAATGTTTAGGCTGTGTTTATATTGAAAGATAGCAAACAGGTAGGATAAAGGGAATTCATTAATTTTTTAGCCTAATCAAGATTATGCAGTGCTTGTTTGATTTTCTTAACCAATTTTCATTTCCTTTCCATCCAGCCATCTAATGGCTTTGGAGTATCATGCAATTGAGGGATATTATGGAAACTTATAGGAGTTATTTGGCTACAAGTAGGATTTAGTAATTCCTAAAGGCATTAAATCTTGAAAATTGGTTGACATGATATATCTTACATTTGGTTAAATCCTAGTAAGTTTGGCAAATAATTATCAATGTTTAAATGAAGGAGAAAGAGAGGCACCGTGAAGTTAAGTGGTGTAAATCTCTTAAATCTTATTTTCTCCAGAATTTAGAAAATTCAGGATATGACTTAAATGGGAGGAAGCTGATTTAAGATATAACAAGATTTATGTGACTCAAAAAACTGTTTGACAAGTTGAAATCTTAGCTAAAACTTGCAAGCTAACAACCCAAAAGATAAATAAATTATAAATATGCAATAAGCTAGAATTGTTCTGTGGATTATAATTTTGGATGGTAGAAAATTCATTAATATTTAAGTTGAGTGTGATAAAAATGAAAATATTAATATGAATGTGTGATAAAACTAGGAAGGATAAATTAATGAGTGTATTATTAAAGGAATAATTTGAGTGATATTTATTAAAGATAAGGTAATTTATAATATACTTAGATGATTTGGATGTGCACAATGAGGGTTAAAAAATGCACCAATTAGATACAACAACAACAACAACATCAAGCCTTTATCCCACTATGTGGTGTCGGCTACATGAATCCTTTTTCTTCATTGTGCCTTGTCAAAAGTTAAATTCTCATTTACTAATAAAGAAAAGGTCATTTCTAATATTTTCTAACCAAGTCTTTTTAGGTCTGCCTCTACCTTTCTTAACATAAGTCAAATCTAAGACATCTACTTTCCTAACCGGATCATCGGAAGGCTGCCGTTTTATGTGACCAAACCATCTAAGATAACTCTCTCTAATCTTATCTTTCACTGGAGCTACTTCATCCTTTTCACTCATCCACCTAAGCATCCTCATCTTTGCAACACTTAATTTTATTCTTCTCTTTTAATGGCCAACATTCTGCACCATAAAGCATTGCAGGTCTAACCACCATCTTATAAAAGTTTTTCTTAAGTTTGAGGGGGACTTTTCTATCACACAACAAGCTCGATGCATTCCTCCACTTCAACCATCCAACTTGAATTCTACTAATAATATCCTTATCTATTTCACCATCAGTCTGAACAATAGATTCAAAATATCTAAACCATGTACTCTTATTAATGACTTGATCACCCAAAGTCACAATCCCCCCACTAGAACTCTAATTACTAAAATTGCACTCCATATATTCATTTTTAGATCTACTAAAACTAAAGCTGTTAGACTTTAATGTTGACCTCCATAATTCAAGTTTACCTTTAACTCCCTCTCTAGTCTTATCAAAAAGAAGAATATCATCAGTAAAAATCATACACCAGGGTACAACCTCTTGCAAATGTTTAATGAGAACATCCATGACTAAAGCAAAAACATATGGGCTTGTGGTTGATCCTTGATGTAATCCAATTGAAATAAGAAAATACTTGGTCAAACCACTTTGTGTCTAAACACAAGTAATAGCTACTGCATATATATCATTAATGACTTGAATATAAGCATTATTAACCCCTTTCTTTTCTAGAACTCTCCATAACACTTCTCTTGGAACTTTATCATATGCTTTCTCTAAATCAATAAATATCATATGTAGATCCTCCTTATTCTCTCTATACTTCTCCATCAAACCTCTCAATAAATGTATAGCTTCCATGGTAGACCTACTCGGCATGAATCCAAATTAATTTTGAGAAACGTTAGTATCACGCCACAACCTATGTTCTAAACCTCTAAAAAATTGCACCCTTTAGATAAGTGGATAAAATTAATATCGAATGATTAAAAAGGATGAGTACACCTGAGGTAACTTGTATAGAAGTTGCTCCAATTTATTTGTAATGAATAAGTTTAACACTTAAAAATAATACTCAACATGTTTGAATGAAAAATGAGGATTAATAAAGCCGGAAAAAAATAGTTTGGATAAGGCTAGTGATGATGATTATGATTCTCTAGATAGTGCCTTAAGTTTTACCTTTAACTTTACAAATATAATCATTTTTGGGACCGTTATTTTTATAGATGATAATAGGGTTCTTTCTTTTTAATTCCTGATTGTCTGCCAGAGCTTTAGTCTGTGGCTTATAGGCGTCAGTAATTTAAGCTTTCAAACTGAGAGTGAGATGGCATAATTTTTAGCAAGGTGACAATGCATTCAGTTCTATTCCAATGTGTCTTATCTCTTTAGGTGCTGTTATATTAGTGAATTTCTTAACGCTCATTCATTCTCGCATCTTCAGGGCTTTGCTTGTATATTGGTAACAAGAAGTGGAATCTTGTCTATTTGAATGTCTTTGATTTCTTCGAGCTTCCGATATTCATTGCGATTGGATGATTACAATGTGTAATGCATGCAATGATGGGCAGAAAGTACTGGGTTGTGGGTTTGATTGTAAAAGCTACAGTACTTCCTACTGCCTTGATCTTGACAAAAAAGAATACACATTAGCTACAGACATAAAGCACCTAATGTACTCTCATGCTTTTCTGTTGGACAAGTATGTAACGGATCAGCGTTTAACAACTGAATTGATTGCTAAGACTAAGCCTAAGACTCCTACCTGCAGTTTTCCAGCACGACTTTCGCCGGATCCATTGATCTCTGCTTCTGACTGTGGTAATTATTCTCTAGCTTTTTGTTTAAAAAAACAGCAGTTGCTCTTCCAATGAGCGTAACTATGATTTTCTAATGTCACATTTTTCTTGATTTCCTTTATTTAGGCAACTCAATATCTGAGATGAATTCTCACGTCAGGTAAATGGCAATTCTACTTCTATCTTTTGTTATCTATGCCTTTAGTTCTGGTGTTTGTTGATGAAAAATGTTTTTTCTACCATTTTTGAATAAATTTGTATACCTACTGTTCTTGACTCATCTGGCAATTTGAATCTAAGTGATATTACATTTTCTTCTTTTATTTATTCATACACTTTTCTTTGCCAGCATGCTTTGCATACCTAAAATTGTTGCCTTTGCAGGGAAAATGGAGATGAAACTGTAGATATTCAGCTCGAGCAACCAAAAATATCTACTAGACATGGAGAAGTGACTGCAAGTAAGGTCTTTTCAGAGATTTTCGATGCCTCAAGTTCTGATTTAGCAACTGGATTGGATAGAATTGGGGAGGCCACATTGTCAGGAGAAACTTTTAGATCAAGAGCCTTTGCTCTAGAAAGTCATGAAAATGGTAAAGATGAGAGGCTTCATCATGTTGACAACAATCAAGGAGATCTACTATCTGTAGGCTCAAGGGCTGGGGATGATCTAGATAAGGTTGAGAACGGGATTTCAAGAAGTAATTCATTAGTATTATCTCTTTTGAAAACAGATCCTCTTATTTGGAAGCCACCAGAGGCAGCAAATATTGAAGATGATATGGATAGTATTGCAAATAATGATGATGATGACGATGAGGACTACAGTGATGGCACAAAATGGGGACAATCTACTTCTTTAGGAGATTTTGATAAAATTAATGGAAATAGCTACAAGGAAGCACGCCAAAAAGCAATGGTGGCAGCAATGAATGGGCAATTTAAGATTCTTGTAAGTAGGTTTTTGGCGTCTGAAGGACTTCCCTCTATTGATGAAGGCCATGATCTTGGCTGGCTTGACATTGTTACTTCTTTATCCTGGGAAGCTGCACTTTTTATTAAGCCTGATGCAAAGGAGGGAAGAGCTATGGATCCAGGATCCTACGTGAAAGTAAAATGTGTTGCAACTGGTGCTCCCAGTCAGAGGTAATGTTCGAGTTCATTTTCTTAAGATTTTACTTTCTAGTTTTATCTTTCTTATGCCTCCTAATCATTAAAAATGGGCATCCTTTCAAGTACTCAAAAAGTTACTGATTCTACAGTCAGGTGATCAAGGGTTTAATTTTCAAGAAAAATGCTGCTCACAAGCACATGCCAACGAAATTCAAAAATCCAAGGCTTCTACTGGTCAAAGGGGTCCTCGGGCATAGTGAGCTTGGGTTGTCATCATTTGATTCAATGGATCAGGTAGATCATTCAAATTAGATTTTGTTGATTTCCTTTACGGAATGCCTTTTTTTTTCCTCACCCGGACTTCTTTATTGGAAGTAGGAAAAAGACCACTTGAAGTCAATCAACGAAATGATAGAAGCTTGCCATCCGAATTTGGTTTTGGTGGAGAAATCCGTCTCACGTGATATACAAGAGTTTCTGCTAGCTAAGGGAATGACTTTGGTATTTGACATGAAAATTGCACGTTTAGAAAGAATCGCTCGCTGCACTGGTTCTCAGATTATTCCTTCTGCTAACATTCTGACTAACCGAAACATCAAGCAGTGTGACTCATTCCATATTGAAAAGTTAACGGAAGAACATAACGGTTCTACTGAAGCTGGAAAAAGGACAAGCAAAACTTTGATGTTTCTGGAGGGTTTTTCCAAACCCTTGGGATGCACGGTTAGTATTTTGTTTGTGTTGTTCTTCCTAATATTGTTATCGTTTTGTCAATCATGTTGAAAAGAGGATAATCCACTGAAACTGATATGCCACTTCTAGTCATGTTTAACACTTTAGATTCTTGACTCTTTCTTTCTCTTCCACCAAAAAATACCTTACAGCCCAAGTCCCTGCTCTTTTATTCATGCATGGAACAACATTTTCAGTGTCAAAAGTACAGTTGACAAGACCCTTTGAGTAGAAATCATTGATCAAGTATCCATGATTAAGTTTTCTCGTTTATTTAGTATTGAATCAACTTTTATGGTAAAATAGACGGGAATACATCATCTCTCCAAAAATCTAAATGAGATGAGCCGTGATCGCATCAGAAATCATCAAGAAGGGATTTGGTGCTAGGGTTATTAGTGGAGAAGTTCTAATCGAGATTGCTTCAGAGTCTTTCCGTTTGTTCATTCAATGATAACAATGCTAAGCGTTAAGCTAAATCCTATGTATCTGAAAGGACCTTCCACTTGTATAACAATTTGCAGAAAATATAAATTTTGGCTTGAAACAAGCAAACGGTTGGTTTTTTCTCCTACTTGTATAGATGCCTGATATGTTATTGTTCAGTGAATTCACTGAGGGAAAACTAACATGAAAGCTAACTAATAATTTGACTAGAGGATATCTACAATCATGCCCTTATATGGCTTTCACCATTGCCTGTGGTATGAAATACAATGGTAAACAAATAGCCCCCGCTTAGTAGATTGGTTTGAACTTTAAGCAACGTGTGAATGATTTGATGTCCAAATGTTTTGCAACGCCAAACTGAATTTATTATAAAAAGGATTTGGAAGCGCACTAAACTAAAGCCATATGCCATATATTACAAGTTACTGGAGATTTCACATAGTTAATTTTTTTAATAATTTAGAATGTTCATGATCCGTATGAGAGACTTGATGGTTTTTTCAACTGTTATAAGATCAATAAAACCCCTTATGAATTACCAAATTAGTGTAGTGAAAGACAATAACTATAATATTGAAATCTAATTAAGAATAAAGGTGATGCACAAAATTGTGTGAATTATGGAGGAATTAAGTTGATGTGTGATACTTTAAAACTTTGGGAGAGAGTTATTGAGCATAGGTTGCAACAATATAATAATATTTCTCAAAATCAATTTGGATTCATGCCGGGTAGGTCTACTATGGAAGCTATTTATTTATTGAGAGGGTTGTTGGAGAAGTTTAGAGAGAATAAGGAGGATCTTCATATGATATTTATTGATTTAGAGAAAACATATGATAAGGTGCTATGGAGAGTTCTAGAAAAGAAAGGGGTTAATAATGCTTATATTCAATTCATTAGGGATATGTATGCAGGAGCTATTACTTGTGTTCAAACACAAGGTGTTTCGATCAAGTATTTTCCTATTTCAGTTGGATTACATCAAGGATCACCTTAAGCCCTTATCTCTTTGCTTTAGTCATGGATGTTCTTACTAGGCATTTGTAAGAGGATGTACCCTGGTATATATTTTTTGCTGATGATATTGTTCTTGTTGATAAAACTAGAGAGGGA
Organism: Dendrobium catenatum; assembly: GCF_001605985.2. Taxonomy (NCBI): domain Eukaryota; kingdom Viridiplantae; phylum Streptophyta; class Magnoliopsida; order Asparagales; family Orchidaceae; genus Dendrobium; species Dendrobium catenatum. Next base: position 1,317,219 of record NW_021319551.1, read on the forward strand.
GTTGAAGGTAAACTCGAATTATGGAGGTCAAACTTAGAATTTAAAAGTTTTCGTTTAAGGAGATCTAAAACCGAATACATGGAGTGTAATTTTAGTAGAAATATATCTAGTGGGAGATTTGTGACTTTGAGTGATCAACTTATTAGTAAGTGTACTCATTTTAGATATCTTGGGTCTATTGTTCAAAGTGATGGTGAAATAGATGGGGATATTATTAGTAGAATTCAAGTTGGATGGTTGAAGTGGATGAATGCTTCAGGTTTGTTGTGTGATAGAAAATACCACTCAAACTTAAGGGAAAAATTTATAAGATGGTGGTGTGACCTGCAATGTTTTATGGCGCAGAATGTTGGCCATTAAAAGAGAAGCATAATATTAAGTTTAAGTGTTGCTGAGATGAGGATGCTTAGGTGGATGAATGGATTTACTCTTAGAGATAGGATACGAAACGAGCATATCCATGAAAAGGTTGGAGTAGCTCTAGTGACATATAAGATTAGAGAGAGTCGTCTTAGATGGTTTGGTCATGTAAAATGGCGGCCTTTCGATGACCCTATTAGGAGAGTAGATGTATTAGATTTGGCCTATGTTAAGAAAGGTAGAGGTAGATCTAAAAAGACTTGGCTAGAAAATATTAGAAATGACCTTTATTAGATTTAAATGAGAATCTGACTCTTAACATAACACAATGGAGAAAAAGGATTCATGTAGCTGACCCCACGTAGTGGGATAAAGGCTTCATGTTGTTGTTGTTTGAAGATAATTTCAATTCAAAACTTGTGATAACCTAACACAAACCTCATTCTTTATGAAGCAGGTAGTTTCTAAAAAGAGTTGAGTGCACTAGTTTATGTAATGTTTACTTGTTAAAGTGATATGCCTTAGAAGTAAAAACAACGAAATAAACTCATAGAAACTACAGGAATACAAAGATAGAGGCAAATTTTTTATTGTCTCTTCAATAAGAAAGAAAGATACAAGTGATCTACTATTCAAGAGGTAGATCAGCTCTCCCTCATACCCTAGATACCGTTAGGCACAACTCCTAAGAAAATTACAATAACAATAAATATATCATAAAAATAAAGCAAGATAATTGGCATTAAATAAACAATCATATTTTCCTCCCAAATTTGAATTTAAATCAGCTCTCTTTCCCTTAATAAAATCTTCTTAATTCCCTCTCAAATTTGAATTCAAATCAGTTTTCTTTTCCTGAATAAAATCTTCCTAATTCCCTCCCAAATTTGAATTTAAATCAGTCGTCTTTCCTTAAATAAGCCTTTCCTAATTTTCTTCCCAATCTAAATTCAAATTAGCCATCTTTCCCCAAATAAACTTTCTTAATTATTTCTCCTCCTTATATAGTAAATATGTACTTCCTGGGCCACACAATCCCCCCGCCCCAAACACCCCCCCCCCCCCCCCCCCCCACCAACAACAACAAAAGAAAAAACACTTTGTCCTCAAGCTGGAAGATAGGAGTGGTCTCCTAATCATCTCATATGGCTTCGTACTCCGACAAATCCTTTCACCTAATAAGTATCTCTTGAAGTATTAAACCCATGATGCTAAGAATGAATTGGCAGCTTAATAAGATTATTTCTTGAGATGATTATTTTTTAATCCTCTTCAATTTGTTTGTTGAAAATTCTGGGTTGCTTCTCTTCCTTGTCATCAATCATTCGCATCTTCAACTTTCTCACCTAGAATCACTACTGTCCTAATAGCTTCTTCCTCCAGTATAGCAGTTGTCATGATCCCTCCATGTTTCCCCACATATCGAGGGTGGGAATCCCCCCTTTCCTCCACCTGCCTCACATGACTCGATCTATATGGCTTTACTTGTCCGCCTCCTCTGGTATTCCACTCCCCTTGCTCAAAAGACCCCCCATAGTGGTCGGCCACCCCACCACCTCCACCATGAAACTCTCTTCCTGTTGTCCCCCATCTAAAAACCTTATTCCGCCCCTTATCGGAGCCATAGGAGGTGTCTCTTGACCGCGTCCTTCTTCGATAGCCCACTCCCTTTGCTCGAAATGCCTCTCATAATGGTTGGCCACCCTACCACCTCCACCAAAAATTTTCCTCATTGTTGTCCCCACATCTGGAAACCCTGATCCGCCGTTTATCGAAGCCCTAGGAGGTGGCTCTTGATAAAAGAAACTCTCTTTATTGATCTTCTCCTGTACGATCTCCTTTCCCTTCAATTTGGCCGAGGGAATCCTGGTCAAATCTTGGTTAGTATTAGTCATCGGAACCGCCAGTGGAGTTTTGGATTACATCTCCATGAGCTTCCTCATCATCTCCTCCAACCTTCCTAATCAGTTTCTATTGATGAAAGCCTTCTTTTCATGGTTGAGAACCTTTCTTCGATGGTTGAGAAATTTTCCTCCATCCGTGATTTGATTTGCTCCAATTTGACTTCCAATGCATCCACCTTTGCTACCATCTCTCCCAAACCTCGCTATGATACCAATTTGATACGTCTTAGAAGTAAAAACAACGAAAGAAACAAGTAGAACCTGCAAGAATACGAAGATAGGGGCTTTTTTTTATTATATCTTCAATTAGAAAGAAATATACAAGTGATCTACTATTTGAGAGGTAGATAAGCTCTCCCACAAATCCTATATTGCCGATAGGAACAACTACTAAAAAAATTACAACAAACATAAATCACATCATGAAAATAAAACAACCTAATTACCCTTAAATAAATCATCATATTTCCCTCCCAAATCTAAATTCAAAGCAGCTCTCTTTCCCTTAATAAAACATTCTTAATTCCCTCCAAAATCCGAATTCAAATCAGACTTCTTTCTCTAAATAAAACCTTCCTAATTCTCTCCCAAATCTAAATTTAAATCAGTCCTCTTTCCCTAAATAAAACCTTCTTAATTCTCTCCCAAATCTAAATTTAAATTAGCCATCTTTCTTTAAATAAACTTTTCCTAATTTCTTTCTCAATCAAAATTCAAATCAATCATTTTTCCCTAAATAAACATTCATAATTATTTCTCTCTTGATTTCTCCTCCTTATAGAGTGAATATTAACTCCCTTGGGCCCCACAAGGTTCCCCCCCCCCCCTTCCCCGGTGGAGTATAGTGCATGTTTATGCTTTGTCTCAATACTAATTTAAACGCTTCAATGTGTTAACAAGGCAGCTAATATTGTCTATTAAGTGCAAAATCTTTTATGCTTTGGAAAGATGTATTTAATACTCTTTAGCACATCGTTATGCATTGTCTTAATGCACTTGTCATGTTACAGATATTGCTTAAAGGGGCTCATATTGATGAACTAAAGAGAGTTAAACGAGTTGTTCAATACACCATCTTTGCAGCATATCATTTGATACTGGAAACATCATTTTTTGCTGATCAAAGAGCTCTGTTCTCTAACATAGATAGTTCAGAAGGCAATGATGAATCAACAGATAAAGCAGTCCCAAAAATTGTTGTTGGTGCTGCACAATACTCAAATTCGTCCGACACTCCTGCTTCTAATGGCTTTTTGGAATATTCAGCTCATGAAGGGTTTTACACTGCACATCTTGATGTGAGCATATCTTCAGATGACCCTAGATTTGTTGGTAATATTGATTTTTGTGAAGATAACTTTAAGCAAGGACATCTTCCCAGGAGTTTATCCAATGAAAATACTGTGAATCATTCTAGCTCATTATCATCCTCTGATCTTTCTATGCAGCTAATGTCATCTTTCTCAGCCTCTCTTAGGAACTTACTGTCAGACAACAGATTGAGGCCTTTTGCATCCGAGTCCATTTCATCCTTCTGTGCTTTCAAAGATGAGGAACATGATCATCCAACTTTGAATGGCCTACCTATTTCTTCATCTGCTGGGATTATGGATGATGGGATAGATGCAAATGAAAACATCATGGAAGATATGCCAAACTATGAAAGGTCTGAGACCTTGTCAATTTCGAGTGAACCTGCTCAATACTCTAATGCTGTTACTACAAACAAAATTGAAACTGAAGGCAAGGATGACAGTGATGGTGTATTGAGCTCTGAGAGCATATTGGTTCTTTTGTCCAGTCAATGTATTGAAAAAGGGATTGTTTGTGAACAGAGCCATCTTTCTCGCATAAAGTACTACGGGAATTTTGATGTCTCTCTTGGACGCTACCTTCAAGATGTTTTACTCAACCAGGTTTATGCCTCTTCTGCTTGGTCTGATTATTAATTTAGAGAAAAAAAATCTCAAAATGGTCTATGGAATAATCGAATGTGGCCTACTTAGTCCTAGAGTAACATATTTTTTCAATTTAGGCTTTCGACTATACAAAATTGATTCCAAATGATTTGTCGGCGATTAAATTGGGATCAATTTTATGTAGTCAAAGGACTAAATTTGGATCATATTTATATGCCAATTTTCATTAATTTCTATCTCAAAGATCATTTATGATCAATTTTTTATAGTCATGAAATTATATTGGCCAAATATGATACTTTGTGGCTAAATTGGCCTTGTCCGATTAGTTGGGGGATTATTTTGAGTTTTTTTTTTCTATTTAACACAGAATTAATGAAAATTGACTTGGTAACAGAAACATGCCTGCTCTTCATGCGGTGAACCACCAGAAGCTCATATTTACTGTTATACCCACCAAAATGGAAATCTTACTGTTCTAGTTAGGCAGCTTCCTCCAACTTCATCTTTATTAGGAGAAACAGGGGGGAAAATTTGGATGTGGAGTCGATGCTTAAAATGTGAGCATGAAAATGGGATCCCAAGATCAACTAAGAGAGTTGTGATGTCTACTGCAGCTCGTAGTCTATCCTTTGGCAAGTTCTTAGAGCTCAGTTTTACCAGCCACTCTGCAGCAAGTAGGTTATCTTCTGAATGTGGGCATTCACTTCATAGGGACTGTCTTCGCTTTTTTGGGTAAGCATATTAGTTATTTGAGTTTCTGCAAGTCAAGTCACTATTTTTCTGCATGTGACCTTTATATACCGTTTAAATTCCGGTAATGTGCAGATTGGGCTCCAAAGTTGCAATGTTCAGATATTCACCGGTTGAAATTTATGATGCATGTAAGCCACCCCCAGTACTTGAGTTTCCTATCCCAAGTGAACAAGATTGGGTTGTGCAAGAAGCAAAATCTGTAAGAATTCTTAGAACTTGGTATTTTTGTTATGTTTAGCTTTCCATATGGAGGAGTATTCATAAATTTGGTCAAGGTCCTAAATAGTTAAGATAAGGCTGATGATGATGAGAAAGATATTTAGCTTTCAATATTAGCGACTGACCTTTGTTTTTTTTTTTTCGAAGTTGCTTCAAAGGGGAGAGAGATTTTTCTCAGAAGTTGCGAACTTCCTATGCAATTTGAAGACGAGTTGTTCAGGTCCTTTCTCTGAGCAATATAAGAACTTTCCTGGTTTTGTAAAAAGCATATGTGAAGCAGAAGATATGTTAATTCAAGAAAAAGCTGAATTTAAGGTCAGTTTTACAACTATACTTTAGAATGCTCTCCTGAACCAAGTCCATCTTCCCTTTCTGATTAGTCAAATTTTCTTTTTTTTTTTTTTTGGATTCTATAGGCTGCTTTGTTTAAATCTGTCAACTATTCCGGGCAACAAGAGAAGTCTGTGAATGAAATTCTAGGCTTGAATTGGTTCAATCAGGAGCTACTTCTTGTGCTTTTCATTTGGGATCGTCGTTTGCATCAGTTTTCACAAATCAGTAAAGACTTTGACCGATCACAGGATGCTGAAAATGAAAGATATATGGGGAAAGGCAGCATAGAAATTGGTGAAATAACATCTGGAATACCAAATCATTCCCCCATTAACGTTCAGCAATCCACTTCTGATAGCAGTTACAATAATCAAAATCACTGTTATCCAGAAACTGATACAGCCTACAACTCTGCTGAAATTTCCCAAAGTTCAGGGTTTGATGAGATGGAAGCTTCAATAGAAGCGGCCTCTTTTGAACCATCTGCTGCAGAAAATGCACCGAGTACTGTGGGGCAAAATTTGGATTCTGAAAATTCAGCTCTTTCTACTTCACCTGACATCAGTTCGACTAAAGAGTATGAGGAAGAATGTTCTGGACATAGTGATATATATGACTTAGAGATGGTGAATGACAATGCGATTAGTGGAATTGGATTATTTTTTGCTTCCGCGTTGAAGGGACAGCTTTCAAGTGCTAGGCTGTTCAAGGATTCTCCTGATTTTGAAGACCCTGAAAGCTTGATTTGGATTCCTTTCTCTGAACTCCGCATTGCATTGAAAAAAGACCTAGATGGTGGTTACTTGCATAAATTTTCATTCATCCGTACTTACACTCCAAAATATTTGAGCCCTATCCATCAGTTCTTTCCCCAAGAACGGGGTTTGTTGTACTACCCTGTTGGCACTAGTAGAACGATCCTGTCTGTCAGTGAGGATGAAATATCCAGCATTATTGCCTGTGCATTGGCCCTCTCTGATGACCAAAATTGTTTCTTAGAAACCATGGATATGAAGAACTCATATGAAGGCAAACTAGAGCCCGATAAAGAAATTGATAATACATCTAACCTTGTCTCCGAGAGTTCTGTGACTTCATCTCATTGGTCATCTAATGCATCTTTTGATCCTGTAGGAATGCATCTTTCACGAAGCTTCTCTTCATTTTCCTCAGATGAATTTTCTGCCTTGGCTTTAGAAAGTGGATTATCCATGGATCGTTTGATAACTTCTGAAAATCTTCATCCTGAAGTCCCACTAGGCATTGGGAAAGAAGTCTCAAAGAAGTATTCTGTTGTATGTATCCATGCAAAGCAATTCTATGCTCTTCGAAGGATGTGTTGCCCTTCAGAACAGGCTTACATATCTTCACTAAGCCGATGCAGGAAGTGGGATGCTCAGGGTGGAAAAAGCAAGGCCTTTTTTGCCAAAACGATGGATGACAGGTTCATTATTAAGCAAATCAAGCGGGCCGAGCTTGATTCCTTCTTGAAATTTGCACAAGATTATTTTAAGCATATTACTCACTCTCTAAGCACAGGTAGTCAAACTTGTCTTGCAAAAATCCTGGGAATATATCAGGTTTGCTATCGCATCACCTATTCATTTAGTTTGTACTGAACTAATAAAACCTTCATATTATTTTAGTGAATTAATTTGGAAATTGGAAATCTCTATTATAGATTAGACTAACTAAAAGTGGAAAGGAAGTGAAGATTGATCTGATGGTGATGGAAAATCTCCTCTTTGGTCACAATGTGACACGCACATATGATTTGAAAGGTGCTGTCTTTTCTAGATACATTTCAGATGTAAATGACACTGAGAAAGTTCTTCTGGATCAGAACTTTGTGGAAGATATGCGCTTATCTCCAATCTATGTTGGGGGAAAAACTAAACAGCTTTTGCAGCGAGCCATCTGGAATGACACAGCTTTCCTCAATGTCAGTATATTCCTCGTTTCTAAAACAGGTCTTTTTAAAGTTTAAACTAATCTATAAGAAAACCTTGTAAATGTTTGCAGGCAATCAATGTCATGGATTATTCTCTGCTTGTTGGTGTGGACAGAAAACAACAGAGGCTGGTATTTGGTATTATTGATTATTTGAGACAATATACGTGGGATAAGCAGCTTGAGACCTGGGTCAAGGCATCTCTGGTTGTTCCTAAAAATTCATTACCAACCATTATCTCCCCAAAAGAGTACAAGAAAAGGTTCAGAAAATTCTTGTCTAGATACTTATTGACAGTTCCTGATTCGTGGTGTTCTACGGAGTGTTCAGAACCTTGCAAATTTGGTACAGGTGGGAACAGCAAATTATCAAGCGAACCTTCACTGTGAGATGTTTAGTTTACAATTTGTTTATTCTTGGTTTTTATATCAAACTACACCTTATTCTTTCCCCTGGTTTTTGCACTATGGCTTTGCAATAACTGTATATAATCATCAATCAAACAGTTCCCAAGTTTGCGTTTTTTAGCAAATTATTTGGGTAAGTTAATCATCTACAGGTATGATTGATATGTATTGTATCTCATACAATGATTTAAAGATCACAAGAAATACTTAAGTGTACTCCTTTGGTTAAAGTCTATATTATGGAATACAATTTTAAAGTGCTTGGTTCTGGTGGAACTAATTCTTGGTTGGAATGCATGAATTAGGATAATCTTTCAAAGCTACTGTTGCATTCTGCTAGGTTGATTAGAACTTTTTTGTTGGGGAAACCTAACTAGTTGCTTTACTTTATTGACTGAATAGATCTTGTAGTTCCTATAGCAATATCAAAACCAACCCAACTTCTCTGTTTCCAGTTTTGCAACCTTAATTCTACTGTGCTTGTGATGGATTAAATTTTAACCGGAGTTGATCTTCCCAGGTCTGTTAGCCCTTGTTAAAAAGGTGGAGAGAGAGAGAGATTGCCTCACATAAGGTGGCCCCAATTTGCATGAATTTATGATGTGTGAACTATTGATGAGCCCTGACTTCCTAGGATTTGACGGGGATATGCCTACCCAAGCCGCTTCATCGAAAATCACTTTGAATTTAAGACTAAGGCTTCGCGGCTTTTTTACTGCTTCTTGAAGCAGCTTTTTAGTACAAATTAATATTTTTACTAGAAAGCTTGCTCCAAGAAGCAGTAAGAAAGCCGTCCAAATGAAGCTTAAATCAAACAAATGGTTTTTTTATTTGGCTTAGTTTGGTTTATTGAGTTCAATACAAGATTAAGGTTAAACCTTGAAATGAGAGGAAGCACTCTACAAAAAGTGTGTTGAGAAAGAGGATTGTGAGCATGGTTTTTCTATAATATGGGACTATTTTTATAAATAAAGACCATCTAACATATGATTATTAGTTGTTTAAGAATGAAAGATTTACCTAATTGACACAATATGAGGTTGATAATGAGTGTTTCAGAAGTCTATCATTTGCTAGTCATGTATGGGGTTAGGATATAACATTGGACAATAATAGGACTTTCAACACAATATTGGCCGTGCCAAATATGTGCAGGAACTTGTCATAGATAATGTCAATGTCTGATGCAAACATGAAAATATTAGAAAGTATTGTGCTTCCTAGCTATTAATATTTGTGAACGATTCAACAATTTTGCATTTTGAATCTAGACATTCAAAGATTTCGAATAGAGCAATGGTTGAGTGTTTTGAGGGTTTTGCCTCCCTATCGTCAGTCCTAACATGAATGCAATAATAAAATTATATTGTGTGATCATCACTCAAGAAAAATTTACCAGCTTTATGCAAATGTCTTTTTGCCCAAAATACATATGTCTATGTAGAATCTATGTAACATTGTAGTTTGTATTTTTATGTATGTGGAATTCAAAAAATGGTTTGTAATAGGATTTTCTTAAGTATTTTGCATTATATATATGGCATTTGTCCTTACTAATAAGTTTAGTTTGGTCAAGGGAAGAAGAGAAAATTAGTGAATATGTAGAGTGGCTAAGAAATTAAGTAGCCTCTATGAACAGTAAAATAGCATGAAGTAGGGTTAAGACCATTACTTCTAGGTTTAAGAAGGCTATAATAAAGGTTAAACTTAAAAAATAAGATAAATAATACATTATTTGATAAGTATAAACTAAGACTAATATATGGACCAGGTTGAATGGTACACATGTGGCCATTTGTCTCTAATGTGGCTTGGAATGTCATTAACAAGTGCCCTATGGGGGTAGCGAGTCCTTGGACCAAGTACCTTGGGGTGAATCTTTAGGGGGGTGATTGCCTTAGATGGGTCATCCAGGAAGAGCATCTTAGGTGTCAATGAAGAAAAGTACCTAAGACAAGTGGCAAGTCTCTCGGGGCGAGTGATGAGTCTTCTAAGCAGGTGTGGCTATGAGCTAGGGATGAACGTAATTAAGAGGACAAGATTATAAGGTTTGTAGGTGTGTATGGGTATATTCATGGAAGGCAGATGACCTTAACTAGGAAGAACTACTAAAAGAGTTTAGTAAAGATTTATTGATATGAGTTTTCTAGTCAAACTTGTTTAGTAAATGCGTCTCTATGGGGCGAGCTTCATTGGACTAAATACTTGTTGGTGTCATGACCTGACTTGATACGATCGGACCCAAATCCAAATTTCATATCGTGCCTGATTGTGTGAAGAAGTGAAAACTGACCCCCAAGCTTCAGTTGGAGAAATGCTGAGGAACTGAAACATCCAGTTCATGTACTATACAAAGCCACTACTGAATACAAATGTTAATTGGAGGACTACTGAATTTCTCAAAAAAAATCTTTTCTTTATATATATCATCCAAAAGTACATATATAATATGAGGTTTATCAACAATAGCACTTGAGGAAAAAAAAAACTTAGCTTGCCAATAAAAACTAACCAAAATGCATACCTACAATCCAGATCAGAGCCTGATATCATAAACTACTTGGCTCGCTTCTTCCCCTTTCTCTGGCCTAAAAATAGAGTCAAAAACAGGAATGAGCCAACCCACAACTCAACAGACTACGACAACCTAAAATTGGAATCAAGAAATCAAACCGATACAGTTGAATAATACTGAAATAATAAACAAAAGTGTTGTATGAAAAGCATACACTAAAACAAACATTTATCCTGAATTGAAATAAGTATTAAAACAAAGTATTGAAACTATATTGAACCCAATCGGAATTTGACCAAGCAATTCATAGTAAATATCAGAATGGCCTTCAAGCCTTGATTTCTAACACAATTAATACAAAATCATTTATCATCGTTAATAGAATTCTTTTTTAATAATTATCAAAATAGCCCTCATGCTCCAAAACTTTCAATACATAATGAACAACATAATCCATTGTCTCCTCCAACAGAAGTTCTTTTCACAGAATTCAAACATAAATATTGAGAATATAGTGCATTTTACACTATTGAAGCAAATTATGTATTATTAAATAATTATATAAAAATGCTCTAATGGCTGTCAAAATAATTTTCCACCTGTTGTTCAATAGTTTGCCAAAACTACCATTTTTTCAGAATTTTATCATATTACTAGAGATTGTGTATAACAACATTATGAAGTTTTAACTAAACTAAAATATTATTTTTAGATGTAATTTTTTTTTTTTGAATTGATAAATATCACTACTTTTCGAAATTACCCTACAGAAAATTATAAATAAATACTGAAAATGACTAGAATAATTATACCGACAACATATCAAAAGTTATGAGGTAGAAATTTTCCATAATCTGAGAATACCAAATCTTTGTAAAACCAAGTTATAAATTTGGGAAAAAAAATCTAAAAAACTTTGAATTTTTGAAAATTGAGTAGGCAAAATATAACCTAACTCGACCCCAGCAACTTTTCAAACTGGGTCAACAATTGAAAATGACCGGAAGTTGCTCGAAACAAACTTTCCTTCTTTATAAATCTCTCTTCTCTCTAGGCAACCACTCAAATGAAACAAGTCAAATGGAATAGTGGAAAATTAATTTTATTAAAAAAATGTGGCCTAGTGTTACGGTGCCCTTTGACGCCTGATACTAAGCTTCTTTAAAAAGCCCATAGTGCTGCAGCGCCTTCCCAAGACAACCGTGCTAGTTCAAATTTCCAAAATCCAAAGATTTCAATGTCGAGATGCCATCATACCTTGTGTCATGATGCTCATGGGAAAACACTCGAAATTCACATAACATGTAAATAGACCCCTGGAACCCACTTAAGAATACATCAGACTTTTACATACATACAAAATATCCTCAAATACATGCAGAAGAGGTCGAACGTAGAAATTTTAACATATTACCTTAAGTCTATTTGGGTCATAACAGGTCAAACAATACTCTGATCCTTGAGGTCTCACAACTCTCCTCTCAAAAAATATTATCCTCGATATTTTCAATCCAAAATAAATTAGAATAGACCAGGATATAGTTATCTCATCTCAAATTTCTTCTCCTAAGTTGGTTCTCTAGCGATCATGTTCTTCCACTGAACTTTTACCACCAAAATCTGTTTGCCCCTCAATTTCCTGACATCGTATGCCAGAATTTTATCTGGTTCTTCCTTGTAGTGTATATTCATATGTACCACAACATTAGAAAAAAGTATACTCTTAGAATTAGATACCCAATTCCTTAGAGAAAACACATGAAAAATATTGTTTATGTCGAACATATGATCATACAATAATAACCTATAAATAAACTATCAATCCACTCGCTAACATAAAAAGTCCAATGTAACTTGGACTCATCTTATTGATTCTTCTAAATCTACTGACAACCTTCATATGATTGACTTTAACATAAACAAAATCCCCAACCTGAAACTTAACAAGTATATGCCTATGAATAATATTTCTTATGCCTAACATGTGCAGACTTTAATCTTTCTCTGATAAGAAAACTCTTTATTGTAGCGTTGTCCACCAATGATGGCCCTAACATATGTTTATTCCCCACCTTTCTCAAAGATAAAGGTGTCCTACACTTTTTACCGTATAGAGCCTCATAAGAGGTTATACCTTTGATGTATTGATAACTATTATTATAAGCAAATTTTAAGTGGAATGTAATCTTCTTAATACCCCCAAAATACATAATATAGAGTCTCAGAAGATCCTCTAGTACTTTGATAGCCCTCTCAGACTGTCCATCTATCTGAGGATGTCATAATTAAGTGTAATTTGGCACCCATATCCTGCTGAATGCTTCTCCATAACCTAGAGGTAAACTAGCTATCATGATTAGATACAATCACTTTCAGCACTCTATGTAATATGATAATGTCTCTAAATATAATCTATACCAATATGTCTATTGAAACAGTATGTTGAATGAAATGCACATACTTTGTTAGTCGATTGGTGGCAACCTGTATAATATCATGCCCTTGTCTCATACTAAAGAATATGATCGCAAAATCTATCATCACCTCTTCCCATTTCCATTCTGAAATATATAATGACTACAAAAGACTGCCCAGTCATTGATGCTCTGCCTTCACCAACTAATAGGCCTCATACTTCAAAAAGAACTCTGATATATTCTTTTTCAGTCCAAGCCACTAAAATATACATTTCAAAGCCTCTGCCACCACATCTGTCTTATTAGACTGATAATGAATAACCATATTATAATCCTTGATTACCTCATGGAATCTCTTCTATCTCAAATTTAAATCCTTATGCGTGAAAATTTATTTCAAACTCTGATGATCGGTGAAATTCTATACATGTAATGCCTCTAGATCTTTAAAGAACATATAACAATAACAAATTCCATATGATGAGTTGGATAGTTCCTATCATGTGATTTCAACTGTCGAGATGCATACACTAACTTTATCATGATGTATCAATACATATTCCAATCCCTTCAATGAAGCATCGCTGAAAACTTGAAATCCCTCTGTACCTAAAGGAATAGTCAAAAGCATAGCATAAGTTAAATAATTCTTCAACCTCTAAAAACTCTCTTCACATTTTGAAGTCCATATGAAAGCTACTGACTTATGAGTCAATCTCATGAGTGGCAAAAGAATTTTAGAAAATCCCTAAAAAAAACTTTTGATTGTCAATATACATCTGTAAAATATCATTATTCTTTTTTTTTTTTAATTTTTTTTTTAAATATCATTATTCTTCTTTACAAATAAAATAGGTGATCCCCAAGGAGGCACACTACGATGGATAAAACCTCTATCCACCAACTCCTAATGTTGTATCTTCAATTCCTGAAGCTCCTTAGGTGACATATGATATGGAGCCTTAGAGATTGGAGCAGTAACCAGAAAAAAATATCTATGTAAAACTCTACCTCCATATCAAAAGGCAAAGTCAATAACTCCTCAAGGAATACATCTAGACATTTCTAAACTACAAGGGAACTACTCATAGATACAAGAGAGATCCTTACATCTTTGATAGATAATAAAAATACTGGACTACCTTTTCTCCAAAGTCCATACACTTTCAGAGTAGAAACCGACATGAGATAATACCTCTGATTCCCTGAATAGAATACTCTCGCCACTATGGTACAAAGTGACTTTGTTCATTAGATAATTGATTTGAGCCCCATACCAATTCATTCAGTCCATACCTAAAATGACCTCAAATGTAAAAATGAGCAATAAAATCAAAAAAGATCTTATTACAATAAATTTTATTAGAAAGCTCCAAATCACAAAAATAAATCCAACTAGATACCATTTCATCTCCCGTAGGAAAAACCACAGTCAAAGAAATATGCAATAGCATGAAAGGCAAATAGAGGGAATCAAAATATTACTTTATGTTTAAAGAATAACTAGCACCAAAATCAAATAAAATATGATGAAGAGATGCAAAAATATAATTCATAATTGTTACAACATATAGAGACTCACTGGCCTCTTGTTGCATCAGATTATAAACATGTGGGTGTACTGGAACCAAGACAACAGAACTCCCAGCACCCCTAATACTCGAAACCTGAAAATGCGATTGAGGTGGTACTGTCCTTGGCCTACCCACTATCTATTGCCTAGAGCTTTTAGCTCTCTAATCATAACATCTATCAAATCCAATTTATGGGCACCCAGCAATCCTATGACTATATTAACCACAACAAAAACATTGAACTGATACTGTCACAACTTAACCTGACAAGACCCATAGATGAAACATGTCTTATCGTGTTGGCTTGCGACAGGCAAAACTCACGATCTAGTTTTGATTTTTTTTAAATTTCTTCTTTCAATTTAAACTTTAAAACATACAACAAAACATAGAGATGCTACCAACATCATGTATATAAGAAATAACTCATCCACGAAATTCTTTTCATTTCATCCTCAAAATATATATACAACATGTACACTATCGTACATGATTATAGAATAAAGAACAAAGCAAAACATAACAAAATCTAGCCATGAATATATAAAAATAAAAAGAAGAATACCTATGTAGAATCAGATCAAATCATTTAATCATATTACAACATTGTTTTTCAGAATCCATATTATTTTTTATTTAATTAAAACAACATAATTCTCAAAAAATTTGGTGTAAAATTAAAAAAAAAAAATTAAAAGTTTAGAACTGATGTCTTTACAATATATAGAAAGCTTGGTACTTAACATCAAAATACTATTTTGCATATCCTACGCAACTTTTAGCCTATCCCTGATTAAGTAGATCTTTTCAATGGTATCATAAGAAAGGGTTGGCCCAAATAGTGGCCTTTCACCCACCTCAGTCCAAGACAGTGTTGTTCGACATTTCTTACTATACGGAGCTTCTTAAGGAGCCATACCTATATTGCACCGAAAAAATATTATTATAACCAAACTCGATAAGAGAAATGTGATTTTTCTAACTACCACCCAAATCCAAAATACAAAATCTCAAAAGATATTCTAGTACATGTATAGTCTTAGATAATAAATGCTATACTAAAATGCAGTTTTATACCCAAATCTTACTTGATTCATTTCTACAGTCTAGAAGTAAATCTACCATCTCTTTCAAAAATTATGATCTCCATTATCCCATACTGTTAGATAATCTCACGCACATATACTTGTATCAGCATGTATACATAATCAAACAGTCGGGTTGGAATGAAATGAGCAGACTTTTTCAGATGATCAAGTACAACACAAATGGTGTCATGTACATATCTCGATTTGAGAAAACCCATAGCAAAATACATAGTCACCTCTTCTCATTTTCACTTAGAAACGGATAACGATTATAGAAAATCTCCTGGTTACTAATGTTCTACTTTCACTAACTGATAGGCCTCACATTTAGATGTAATCTACTAATAAAAATATATACCTAATACTTGAAATCAACAACCTCTTTCTATTAAATCTGCCCCTTTCCTTTCCCAGACCAGAAATTAACACATGTAGGAAGAGCATGTATGAGCAAACAATAACTCAATAAGCTACACAAAACCCACACATATTCTTAATAATAAACAAAATAGTAAATAAATAGATGGTTCTATTATCATAGAAATAGTAAAACATTCTATATGTATAAAAGTTTTCAACATAAGGTAGTGTTACTAACTACAATCTAAGGTCAAATATTGAACTATTTTCAATTCAATATCAGCATAACAATTCAATCAGATAGCTGAAATTACATACATTAACAAATATTAGAAATAAACACATTACATTAATCTCCAATTACACCAATCTATCTCCCCTCAAGCCCTTATACCTCACAAATATTTCAAATATATATAATCAGATCCTTATGGCTCCATATGCAAAACATATTAATATCAAACCCTTATGACTCCAAGTGTATACCACAATAGTATCATACCCTTATGATTTCCAATTCATATCGCTATTTGTTCATTCAGGATTAAGCCATTATACCTCAACTTAGATGCACATGAGTATTAATAACCAACCACCAACATGTCCTTTTTTTACACAGTTTCAATCATACAAATATAAAAACATTAGCACTTTTAATATGTATGAAAAATATCATACACATCACATAAATATACATAATTTTACATTTATAGAAGAACAATCAAAATTGTAGGGTAAATTTATAGACACACTTTAAGAGTTATCAATTGTAAAATTATTCACTTACAATATTCACAACAACATTTTGAAGTTTCTATTATTATATACTAGCTTTTATCAGTATTAGTATACCCCATCAAAATACTTAAAATATCATATAGTAAAAAATTTTTGGTTAGCATTTATAATAAATATGTCAAAATATTTATGTAGAATAATGAGAACAATAATAGATCAAAAGTTAAACAATGAAAATTTTCTATTGTCCAATTTATCCCATTTTTTGGCACGTTATTCAATTTTAAAGTTGGAAGTTTTATAAAAAACTATGCTATTAAAAATAAAGGTAAAGTAAATGCAATATGCCTCAACACGAACAACTTTTCCAACTAGCCCAACAAACAAAAATGGCTCGAAGATCTAGATGGTTGCCCAAAAGAGAGAAAATAGTTTGGATATTGAGTTTGAGTGGATATTGATATTCATATTAAAATTTAGAACACAACGTCGCAATGCCCAAAACCCAGTGTGGTAGTGATCCTAAGAAATCCTAACCTTATTTAGAATATAAAGAATACAACACTGAAGCACCCAAAACCTCACACTATAGTGCACCTAGTAAACCCCAAACTTATTAAAAATATAGAGATCCCAACATTATAGTGCCTAGAACCCAGTGCCATAATGTTCCTGGTAAACCTTTTATTCTACAAAAATACACATAGCTCAGTAATGCAGCACCCAGAAGTTAGCACCACAGTGCTCCAAAAAATTTCTTCACACACAAATTTTTTATTCCAATTCAAACCCACTATCCCTTGGTACTAATTTCAGACATAAATAATGTAAAAACATTCGCAAAAAATTCAAAAAGTATAGAATTTAAATATGCCAATCTTACCAGAATAATTCAGGCCATTACAAGTAATTGATTAATGCAAAATGGATATCACTGTATGTCACTAATCTCAAGCAAGCCTAATATCCACCTAACTACAAGTAACTTTTTAGGTCATTCATCAAGTGAGTTCTAAGCATTGATTCTTATTCAATAGACCTATGGCTCATATAGGATTTCTATAATCAATTACTCAATGTCCACCTTAACTTTTCAGATAATGAGTTATTCGTGTTTGACCCTTCACTTGATATAGAAGAGGCGAATCCTACTATATAAGTCCAGGATACTATCGGCTAATAGATTGCAACTTCTCTAGAAGTTCCTCTTGAAGCAAGAACTATCGTACCCTTAGAGGCTAAGCAGATAGAGGAGTATGTGTAGCAATCACTAACTCTAGAGCTTCATATCGTTTCTCCTTTGGCACCTCTAGTAGTTCATGAGCCTACTCCACCCACTCACTAGGGTACTAGAGTACCCATGCCTATGCCATCTTCATTATAGGCTTTATCGATCAAGCATTTGAGGAGAAACCCACTCATGCCATAGCCAGGTTTGAAGAATAGAATAAGAGGATTGACACTTTAAAGAAGGCCACTTCCTCCATTGAGTGTGACGAGATTAGTGGGTTGCACAGGGACATGCTTCACCTAAAGACTTCTGTACTAAGGACTCACAAGCTCTTGAAGTTATCATAATCAACTTTCTTGTTAGAGGTTGATTCATCTTGTACCACTTGGTAGAAATGGGCATAGCATCTTTCAACCTCTTCATGAATCTTAGGTATAAACTATTTTGAAGAGGCAGGGGTATATGTAATAAGATATGTACAAATATTAGAATAAAGAGCTCTAAAATTTTGTTTGTTATTTGTACACATCATTTATGCTTGTGCTTGTTTTTTATTATTTGCTTCTGCCAAATCTTTACTTTTACCTATGACAATTTTTTTTTCTTTTAGTTATGACAACTTTTATTGTTACCTTTAATAACTCTTGGTTACTATATGTGGAAACTCTTCATTGTTTCCTATAGTGACTTTTATTAAACGAGTTAGTTGAGTTGGAGTAGATCTTTTTATAACGATGAGAGAAAGAGGTAAGATCTTACTCATTAATGATGGATTTGACTCGTGCCTTAAAATTTCGTCCTCTTCTTTTCATATAAACCCCTCGCTCTTTAGCTGTGGTACCCATTCCTCCATTCTTCAATGAAATCCTCTCTCCCCTTCACTTATCTCTTCTTAAACTAGTGTGAGTATTCTCTTACAAGATGGCCACTCCAAAGAGATATTGCAAGACATTTGTTAAGTGCAAGTACTATGGCTTCACCGGCACAACATCTACTTGTTGATATTATATTCTTTAGGTATTATTATAAACATTCTAACCATGTGTTGTGACTCCCCTTAGAAGATGATTACCTTAACACTTTATATATACAAGGATAAGCTATGCGACCCCAATGCACTTCAAGCTTAACTAATTACCTCATATATATCCTGAGCTTGCAGAGATCTTGAATTTCCATGGGTTCATTTCGGCACAGATCATGCTGAACTTCATGGCGAGTGTGATTATATTCCTGTCGCATTTGTGGTAGAAGAAGATTCAATGATGCTCCAAGTTATTCCACCACATTTTTGTCATGAAGGCATTCAAAGACGACATCACCCAATTATCCTCAATCCACATGAGATTAACAGCTTGGTGAATAAGGTAAGGGATTAGAACCCCAAGTTTATCTTTATAAAGTCATGGATTTGATGGGAGGTGCGGACCAACCCATCCCTTTCACGAAAGAGAATTCCATCGTTCTCGAGCTTAACAAGCATGTGTATTGATCCTTCAATCATCTAAAGGGGAGGATGTGAGGCCATCTGTTATGCATAAGACCTTTTATAATAAGTCAATAGCCCTTTGTATATTTCTATACTTCTCTAATGTCGATGCTAATCATTGATTCATTTTTAAGCGGGCTCATTATATACACATATCCCAACTATCTCATGGTCCTTTAGTTCCTTAACCTTGACTCCCTTAGTTAAGAGGGAGGAAGAGGAATGCAAAGGAAGCAAGGTCTGCCAAGTTCCCCTAAGCAGCACCCTTAAGCCAAGTCAACAACTTCTACTCGCTCATGTATATATGCAATCTCTCTTTGTGCTTCTCCTCCACCATTTGCTAGCCAGCCATCAACCAAGTTTGAAGAGTGGTCTGGAAAACCCACATATTCCATTGTATGTGCAAAGTCCCCCTACGTGGCCAACCAATGTTACAGGGCAAGGAGCTCCAATCTGGGGATATATTATTGATGAGGAAGTAGACCAATGAGATGTTGGTGCGAAGCACTTAGAGAACAAAGGTAAAGGTTTTGTCTCGCCTTCATCAGAGAATCCCTAGAATAAGAAGAATAAGAAGAAATGAAAAATGCAAGGGTAACGTCTAAGACCACTAAGAACATGGAGGCTAAGTTCACAAAAGGCCCCATCCATCCCAGTAAAAAGACATTTGACAAGTGATCAATAGTTCATTCAAGCACATTGGAGGATGAACTAAACATAATAGTTTTGTTGACTTTGTCTTTGCCACCATGGGTGCCTCCACTCTGAAATAACATAGTATATACATGTTGGCTCACAATCACTAGGAGATTGTTAGGTAAATCATTAGTTTGAAGGAGGACATCCTGAAGTTAAAAACTTATTTCTAAGAAGAATTCACCCTCTGATATAAGGAGAACAAATCCTTGAAAGACGAGTTAGCAAAGAGAGAGGCCACTCTGCAGGAGTTATCGAAGAAATATATCACCTTAAAAGAGAACAAGGAGTTAGCGACTAAAAGCATCGAAGAACTCACTACATAGGCAAAGAATTTCAAGTTGGAGGAGTAGGGGGTGACTTTATTTGACACTTTATGATACCAAGAAGTTCTCAGCAATACGTATGATTAAGGCATCGAGTGCTACCTGTAAAAGCTAATCACCTCTAAGAAACTCAATAGCAAGTTTGAGGATTAAAACTGATTTTACGACTTGAGTTGGAGTCTTTTGAGGAGAGAGATGATGGCAATGCATCTTATGGATGCAATTAGCTTCTTAATTTTTCTTTCTCCTTTTTTCTTTGTTCTTTTACCTATAAGACAAATGTAACTTGAAATAAATGAAAATTTTTGCTCATCTTTTTTTTTTTTTTTTTGCATCATGTGGAAATGTGTATATCTTCACTTAATTTTAATTTGGAAGGAATGAACATGCACTTGCTTATTGATTATTATCTTTCAAGATATTCTAACTTCTAATATGGTTATAGTTTATGAATGAATGAACTTTGGTTCGCTTTTTGACTAATATCCTTCAAATATTTTAACTTTAATTCTATTATACTTTGTGAATGAATGAACTTGTACTCATTTGTTGGTTGGTATCCTTTTTCTAACTTTTAACTTGGCATGATGTTGCCTTAGTTGGGCCTTATATTTTGCCAGCCTTAAGTCTTCACAGGGTTAACCATCTAGAGTTATGTAAGAACAGACTCACATGACACATAGTATGTATCTTATCAAAAAGAGAGGAGTCAACTTCAAGGGCAAGCATACACCTTTCTCGATTCATCATCGCCTTGGATGGGCCTTAACCTTTACATATACTTCATCTTTGTGGGCGTAACCATCCAAACTCATCTACTGGAAGATACTTATATGCTACTCAATGTGGATCTTATCACAAAGGGAAAGTTGCCTTCTAGAGATACGCTTATGTGGATGACAATTTTTAATTATTTCTCGCTTAACTTCCCTTAGGATATTTTTGAAAATTAAATGAAAATGAGTGGAGAGTTAATTTAGTGACTAAGAATAGTTTTTATTTTATTTTTTTTTTAAAAAAAACTTATCTTCATTTAAGTTCTAAAGCCAAGAAGGATGGTCATTATGAGTTTCAATCTTTTAAACTTATTATGGCAACTTGACCAAAAATAAGGAGGTGGCCTCATTAAGCATAGACCATCTTTCTTCCTAGGGATTTTAACTCTCTTGTAGTTCTTTTGCCTAGGGATTTCGGCTTGCCTACACGGAGTAGTCATGTCCTTGATAGACCTAAAACTAGAATGATACTATGTAACCAAGTCAACCGACCTCTTAAACTTTTGGTCAAGTTATCCCTATAAGTTGGAATTACTATGATGAGTCTTTTCACTTGCCAAGATTCAAAGTTGAATGACTTCGAACTTGTTGAGTTATGATACAACATAATCTTGAACATTATCTCTCTTCTTTAGCTTGCATCCATGAGCAACTCCTCTGAGTTGTTTAAAAAGTAAAAAGTTTATCGCATGTCTTCTCTTGTTATATTTAATGAAGTGGGATGAGTACCCCAAATGTATAATATGAGGGGGAAAGTTTCCAAAGTCATTTTTTTATCATTATTTTTTATTATTCATTTATTTTATACTAAACTTACCAGATAGAAAGGAACTTAAAACTATATAAAAAAAAAGATAAGTTATTTTATTGACAAAGAGAAGATACAATGTATATACAATGATCTCTTAGGATTAATAATTCTTTAAGTCATCAGTACAACATGGTTAGAGGTGGCACTCTCCAGGGTCATGTTACTTCTTTAGGGGGGCCTTCCTAACAAGCCATGCTTTCCTAGCATGGATTGGCAAGCTGTTGCATCTACTTTCCTTAACACCAAGTTGCTTAGGGTGGAATACCTCCTTGACAATTGCATTGTAGTACCTCTCCATTCTCATCTATCTCTTCTTTCTTTAGCATTGCTTCACGAGTAGATGTTTCACAGGCAGATATTTCACAAGCTGATGTTTCGCACGCAAAGGTCGAGATCAAAGTTTATGGGCAGATGTCGCTAGCATATGTTTTGCAGATAGAGTTTGCAGGAAGAGGCCACTGGAAGATGTCTTGTGAGCAAAGTTAGCAGCTAGAGGTCATGGGCAGAGTTTCAAGGCTTGTGAGCTGGCTCGATCTCATTTAAAGTGAGATGAGCTCGAGCTCAAGCTAGCCTTTTCAACTCGAGTTCAAGCTTGAGTTTGATCTCGCTTTTTGACTTTGTGCTCAATAGTGCTAAAACTCAACTTGACTCGACTCATTTACACCCCTAGTAATGACATCTCCAATATCATCTTGAATTTGTCAATGTTTGCTGTAAACCTAAGAATTTGACAAAACATATACCAAAAGTACACATTTGTAGGTTAAGCTATATGTATACCTTTTAGTGTGGTGAATATGTCATTCGGTTCTTGAATGCGTTGCTCCAACGACTTTTTCTTCACCAATAAATCGTCCATATACACCCAACATTTCTTCCTCATTCATATGTGAGGACTCAATCTATCATTCATTGGTAGGTCTCTCCTATATTTTTTAAACTAAATGGGGTTACCTTATAGCACTATAGGCCTTCCCTCATGATGAATGATTTCATCTCATAGTCATCAGGGTGCATCTTTAGTTAGTGGTAGCTCGAGAATATATCAAAACTGGTCATGATCAGGAATCTGACCATTGAGTTGACTAGTGAGTTAATTCATGGTAGTGGGTATCCATCCTCCAGGCATACTTAGTTCAGATGAGTAAAGTCCACGCACATCCCCAACTTCTCATTCACCTTTTCACCATTAATATGTTGGAGATCCACTATAGGTATTATACCTCTCTAATTAATTTAGCATCTTGGAGTTTTTTAACTTCCTGGCTTATAGGATTTGTAAGGATGTTTATTGTCTTATTATTCTTTTTTTGATGGACCTAACCTCCATCTTTATATCGAGTCTGTGACAAACAAATTCAACATCTACCCTTCATTTTTATTAGTTGAGTCTAAGCAAAGACATTGATGTCATCTCTAAGAGCTTGGATGAGTTTGCCAAAATGCTTTAGGCTAAAGGCTGAACTTATTCTAAGGGTTCACACTGGGGTGCCTTTTACTATCAAGACCTCTTCCACTACCTCAGTGGTCCTTACTTTGATCCCCTATCTAGTTCAAAGTGTCATCTATGATGGTGTTCTCATAACTTTCCTTATAGATTTCAAGTAGTAAGCTTGTGATTGGATCATGTTGCCTTTTATTGTGGTCTCTTAACCTTCAGTTGGGAAATTCATTGACACATTATACATCGAAATAATCACTGAAAAAGTATTTATGAGTTGTCACGTAAAAAATACCTTGTAGGTTTGTCTGCTTTAATGAAGATAAATAACCGTAGTAGCCTCTGCTATGGGTGTAATGGCAGAGTTAATGTAATCCCTTAGAACCTAAGGGAAGAATTTAACCTATATATTTACAAATTTCTCAACCCCCATTTTTTATGATTCACTTCTAGAGTCATCCAATCATCCAAAAAATAAAATAAAATAAACATACATAATATCAACACAACTCTTCTTCAGATTTTCATTACATCCATTGTTCTAAAAATAGCTAAGAATATAATAAATATTCAAATAAATCCTAAACTAACAAAACAAAGTATACATTACATTCTCAAAACTTCCTCACTTTCTATTAGGGTCAGCCTACTTAGTATGTTCCTTCCCTTTCCTTGAAATATTTTAAACAATAGAATAAGTATATAATTTAGTAGGCTAGCCTCCCTCCATATTAGAATTCAATTCACAATTATAAGTATATAATACATATGGAAGCAGAGAGTTTATCCTTTTATGTTACATTGATAACATAATGGAAATTATACTTCATAAAATCTATGAATAAAATAAGCTAAGTACACATGCTAATATGAATATAAAAATACATATTTTCAATGCTTGCTTATAACTCCTCTTTTTGTCACCTCACATCTGCTCTAGGCCAGTAGAGCTAGAATTAGATAGAGTATTTCCAACACGGAGCCACTATAGAGCTAAAAATAGAACATAGTAGTACAAAGTAGGTGTACCTTTGCATTGAGCCCAAGTACATAATTCATAGTGCACTTTTAATTCCACAATAGAGCTCCAGAATATTATGAAATGCATAATGAAGCATATGCAGTGTAAGATTAGTGAATTGAAACATTTTATATTCAATATATCTGGTTTTACAAGAATCTCCCTCCCCCTCCTCGAATTTTAAACACCTGCTCAAAATTTTCAGAATATTGTTAATTTCATAGAGACTATGTAAAACACTAATTTATTAGATTTTGTCAACTAAACAGAGATTCAAAACTAACACATCTATGCAAAAATATTAGAATTTCATGTGGAGACAACCAACTGGAGAAAGTTTGCTTTCTTACAGTCAATATATTCAAAATGGAGTATAAAATATTATACTGAAAGTTATACGACGAAACTTTCATCAAACTTGATAAAAATGCATTTTTAAGCATATCTCTTTATAGAAATACTAGAATTGAAATAAAAAATAGATCATAGGTTGCTTGCCTCAAGCTTGATAATTTCCTTAACTAGCTGAACGAACGATTTCTAAGTTACGACCTCCAAACCTTATCCTTTTCTTTCCCTCTCCTATTTCTCCTCTTTCTCTCCTTTTCTAAAAAGGGTGGCTGGGGATAAAATGGTTTAGTAAATGGATTAAAATATTTATTATTATAAAAACACTCATTTTGTCTTGATGTCGAGGCGCTCACATCCCTGTTGTCGTTGCGCTACCCAGAATCTTCCATATTCTCCCAAGATATCATAAACAGAAAGCTTAGTGTTGCGGTTGTGCCACCCAATGTCACAACTCCCTAAAACCAGCTCTCTACAATGCCAATGCCCCCAGCATTGCGTCACCCCCTATTCATCTTAATTATTTGCATTCTCTCTCTTCTTATTGAAATTCTAGACTTATTTAAGGTCAATCTAGCATCATAAAACTTATAAAGAATAACTAAACCAAAATGAAGTCAATTACCAAAATTCTAGAATAGTGGGTGTAACAATTAACCTCCTCGAACATTGTTGCTTGGGACTCGGTCATCAAGACGCCTCGACTCAATCTCGTTTGAGGATATTAGGCACTACCCCAACAATGTGGATTACACAAGTGTAAATTAGCTCATTCCCTTTATCTTTTACATGGCTCTTTCTTGCTCACCTAATCGAGTCCATTAGAATAAATTCCTCCATTTTTTATATATTTATTAGGTCCTCAGCTAAGCTTCTAAGGTGTCTACACTACTTTGTATCATGCACATGGTCCTTGTGGCGCACTTAAAATTGTAAGTGTCTCTGATACGGAGCCAATCTTCATCAATGTCAGGTGCTTAAAAAACTCATTATTTTGAATGGCGCTACTAACTCAACCATAAATACACATAAGGGAGTTATAGTTTGGCACTAAAGAGTAGGGTGTACCCTTTCATCTCTATATGGGTGAGCTATGAGTGGTGCTTCCTCTAATTATGAGGCAAGCAGTCCCGCAATCCTTAGTGGCCTCACCAACAAAGGTGCTTATAATTGGTAATAATTTTATCATTCATATTGCACATGTTGCCTTTTCTCCATCTTGTGAGCCTTGTGCAGTTCTTATCACAGTTCTTATCATGACCATAATGTTGGGGTGATACCGCCTCACTAGTGTGATGTTTCATAATCTAATTTAGAAGAATTATTCATTTATCTTTACAAACAATGGCTAGAATTATATAATATCATCTATCGGTAAAATATATTCTATAATTTAAAACACTATTGTCAAAAAATCATATAGACAGTTAAAAATTGTCCATGATCAACATAATCATATCACAACTACTTTATCTTGAGTACAAAAGAATAACTAGAACAAAAAGAAACAAAACTTGAAAATTTTTAATCAGTTTCACACTCCTGATCCCCTACTATGATATAAAATCATTTAACCACATATAATGAGCTAAAAAATATAGCAGATCATCAAAACCTATAACTGAATTCAAAGTATGATAAATGAGTAATATGTATGTCAACACTTAAATCATAATAGTTACACTCATGTAATCATTGAATCAATATAGAACTAATAAAATTCACAGGCAATAGTAGTAAAATCTATAAACATTAAAACACTATAGTACAAAAGCCAGTAAAACATTAAACAAATATGAGTGTCAAATCTATAAAATAATTATCATATTCGTAATACCAACCAGTATAGAAATAATATAAAGCATCAAATCAAAATATCAGTAAAGACAGTTAAAATCAAATCAATGCAGTAAAATCATATAGGAATGTAATAATGTATACATGTTATCCAATTATTTTACATCACGTACTTAGTATATAACATGCTTAATATTAGTAAATAAATCAGTAATAATAACAATCATGTGGAAGAAATAGTAGAATAACATAATAATAGTAAATCCATACAATAACAATAAATTCATATTGTATTAAAAATAATGTCTCAAGAACATCCAGTTTAATAGTCACACTAAATAAGTAAGATGTCCTGACTATCATGATGTTTTTCACTATTGTATCAGTATCAGTAAATCATTGGCTCAGTAAACAGAGTTATCACTCTTTGTTCATCAGCACAGTAATCATCTCTTTATAACTCTCATTCAGTATCACGTGAATCAGTATAGGATAATACCAAATCATAGTATTTAAAGAAAAATTTGTCTGCCCACCATATTGTATAGATCAATTAGTCTCTAAACAACGAGTCAACTAGTCTTTACTTATCTTGTTACATACATTAATATCACAGTACTATAACAGTCACATTCATTTTTAAAGCATTGTAATAAATAGAGCATAATTGAGTTTAATTCAAAAAATATCAAAATGTCCTAATGATAGACAATAAAAATCATACTAAGAAAAAATTCACATCTTTAGAATTTAACCAAATTATCAAATATTACATAAAATAACATTCTGAAGCTTAACTAAATCACTATTTTTATACGTCAAATAAATTTTTGAGTAGGCAAAAATTATTATATTTTCAAAATCACCTAGTGAAAAATCTCAGATAAATATTCAAAATATGTATAATCTCAATATGCATAATATATAAAAAGTTACACGATGAAATTTTTACTAATATAAAATTATTCTCTTTTTTTTTCTTACGAAAATACAAATTTAATTAAAAAATACTAAAATTACAAAATCATTGAAATTAGAAATAAGGTAAATGTTCCTTATAGCGAGACGAGTAATTTTCCTAATTGGGCCGACTAATGAAAATCGCTTCGCAACCTCCAATTCTCAATTTCTTTTTTTCTCTCGTATGAAATAAAAAAAAAATTAAAATTTATTTAATAAGCATTAGTGGCTTTGATAGCTAGTGTCTCTCTGGGGGCAAGTGGTTGAGGAAAGCTCAACCAGACCATTGTATTCTTTTGTATTCACATAGCTATTGACAAGTTCCAACAACTCGGCCAAAGTTCATGGTTGTTGTAAATTGAGCACATACATGAATGGCCCTTCTTGTGGATCTTGTGTTAGAGCGACTTGTGAAATTGCCAGCTCCTAGATCTTTGACTTCTAACATCCCTCTCTCTATAATATAACGATAAATTCCTTAATGACTCGCCGGTTCCTACCTCATCTTCACAAGATCCTACAAGCTCTTGAGTGGCCTCTAGGTGCTTGTAAAAAGTGCAATGAACATCCTCTTGAACTTGGAGAGGGATGTGACGACGCTCAACGATAAGTGAGAAAACAACCTAAAGGAAGATTTCTTGAAGATGGTAAAGAACATTTAGCATTTTAGCATATCATTAATGTCCATCAATGATGTTGCTAACTCGAACCATACAATGTGACAGGATCATATCTTCTTCAATATAACTTAGATGGGGCATTTTAAACTTAGCAGGTGGTTTCACCTCTACAATTTTCTTAAAGAGTGTGCTAGTCAATTTTAATACTTCCATATTTACTTGCTTGGGTGAAGGAGTATATTGTTCATCACTAGTGTAAATATGACTTCAATCGGCAGTAGGTGTTAAAGATATCACTCTAGTATTGGTCATCATTTACTAGTTGTCGTGTAGAGAATCCATTAGGAAAACTTACTTTTGGTGTGCCCATTTGAGCTCTCCCCAATGCTTCTTAAATCATCCTCGTGAGTCTGTATTATATCTCCATTAAATCATGGTGGATTATGAAGATATACTTCTCCATGTTCATGACCTACTCTTGACTTTGTTGCTCTTCACATAATGCTCATCTTTTAATTACTAGCATCAATATATTCTAACCACACTTTTAAAAATATTGGATCCAAATTTATTCGTAGGTGACATTGGACATTACTAACAAATTTTGCTAAGTAGAGCATGAGAACAAGAGGGAGAAATCAGTGAGAATGGAGAGCAACTGACAAACCCAATAGTTTATCTAAGTAGTAAACTTGAAGTCTAAAATGCACCTCTTAGGCCATTATTTATAGACTTAAGAGAGTTGCACGAAAGGCTATACTTAAAAGAGAGAGAGAGAGAGAGAGAGAAATAATATCTAATTTGATAAGTACATATTGACATAGACATATGTACTAAGTTGAAAGGTACATATGTGGCCATCTATCTCTAAAATGACTCAAGATGTATATGACAAGTTTCCTATGTGGGTAACAAGTGCTCAAGGACGAGAGCCCTATATATATGCTCCTCTTTCCTTGCATCACACGACAAGACTTGTGAATTAGTTTTCTTTTAATGAACAGATGGCTCTGCTCATTGAAATTGTGAAAAAGACTTTCATAAGCCTTGTTTCAAACAACTATAAAAGCTTATGAAATAGGAAATATGCCATAAAAAAATGTGTTGTCACAACGCGCTAAAAAAGCCCAACAATAATAGATGGCATGTTCAAAGCAACAACAGGAGACTTCCAAGAAAACGCAATCATAAAAAGACAGCTTTTTTAATGCTTTTAAAACAATTTTTTAGTAATTTACTAAAAAAATTAGTTTAAGAACGAAAGCGGTCCCAAAGGAAGCCTTAATCTACTCTATCAAAGGCAAAAAATTTAACTTTTAAATAAGAAATTTTGAAATTGAGATTTTCATATATAATATGTATGAGTTTATGATTTAATTCATTTAAAATCTAAAATTTGACATAGAATATCCAGAGTTTTTTTTACATGGTTGATTAATCTCTTTTGAGATATAAATTTTAATTTATACTTATCCAATATTATAACTGATTTTTCAGTTTACGAAGGTGAAAAATATTGAAATCACGTAGTAAAAATGTTTAAACGAAGAAACCAATTCAGGAAAAATCTGATTCTTCTAAAAAATGTCTTGCTTTGGGAAATTGGTCATCGACGATTTAAAAGGAACATCACAAAAAATAGTATCTTATTTAATCTATGTCAGAGGGTACAGTTTGCCCTTCAGACTAACAAGATGAAACCCCCATTTTCACTTAATGGCTAAATACCAAACCCCCTAATACAATTCCAAAACAGAAAAAATGGAGAAAGCCAAGATAAAGCATAGTACTGTAGAAAAAAGGATGAGAACGTTCTACCGGGATATATTCGCTAGCCTCTCAGAAACAATGCGATCAAATAGAGAAGAGCATATTAAATCCGGGCAAAATCTTGGCGAGGAAGTAGCAGAGAAAGCAGAAGAAGATGAAAATGAACGTGTAGTCCAACATCACGAAGAAAGCTGTCGACCCGTGTCGCCGATTAGGGTTCGCACGATCAGCCCTCTTCTTGTCTTCCTCCTCTCCACCCATCTCCGACAAACCCTAATGCGCGTTCTTCTCTCCCTTCCCAGATCTCTAATTAAATTTAGGCGCTGTTTGGCATCCCTATTTTTAGGCAGAATGTAAACAAATTCTGCCTAATATTGTCCTCTGCTGGTGGCCGCCTGGCCGGTTGAATGGTGCTTGGCTATCATGGGATTTGTAATCCGACTAAAAATAAAAAAAATATAATTATCACAAAGTAATATTTTAATATATTTTATAAAATATTAAATTTAATTTTAAAATAATATTAAATAAGAAAAAAAGTATATTACATTAATTTTAAATTAACTTTAATAGTTTAAGTTGATCATATTATTATTAAATTTAGAGGTTTTTAAATTCGTTCATATATCACACGTTGATTCCGATATCAAGAAAATTTTTAAATTCATCTAAATATAATTGACATATACTTATTATTCTGTGTCAGAACATTCATTATAATTTAAAGAATTTTTAGGCTTATTTAAAGGGGTTTGAAAGTCCGAGAAGGTTGTAAGACCTCAATAGAACTAGCCCTATGGCACACTAATATGGAAGTAATGCTATCACTTGATGTGGAAGCTAGTGCACTTATCAAAAGTTATAAAGATGATGATAATAATCTAATCAATACAACATAATATAATATCAAATTTTCAACAAAGCAGCTATAATAGAAAATAAAATGTGGAAAAATAAACAGCTGAAAATAAAATCAGAAAGAACACACAAAATTTTATAGTAGTTTGATCAAATATTGACCTACGTCAACTCCTCGGAGTCACCCACTCTAAGTATTGCATTATCACTATAGTGTCTTTCATTTAGCCCCCACAGTTAAGCGGAAAAGCCCTTACAAACCCTCTTCCACGAACCCAATGTGGTAAATGATTATATTTCTTTCACAGGCAAAGAACCTTGACTCATTTTCACCCTTATAAAGAGGCAGAGAACCAGAACTCCTTTTCACCCTCCTGGTGAGGCATAAAAATCTTGAATCACTTTCACCTTCACAGTGCGATGGAATAGTCGGGTCCTTTGACACTAAAGAGATTTTCTTCTTCCCAAAACTTCCCTCAAGACAAACCTTGAATACGATGGTACTAAGATGCAAGCTTGCTTGAGCAACCATCTGAAATCCCCTCCACACTCCCTTGAATCTCATAAGGATCTTCCCCCTCTCAAACTCCACCATTTTCTCTATCCATTTCAAGGCTCTTTCTTCTAGTTTTCTCCACAAGAATGGGGACTCAATGGTACAAGCAAACTAGTGGAGGAATCGGGTTTGGGCGAGGGACTCGTGTCAGATCCGGGTTAATTTTGGGTTAGCATGTTGACCTGAATAAGACCCAATTTTTTAAACGAGTCAATTTTTCAAACCCAAACCCGACTTGTCTACCAAACGTATTGACCCTAACTCAGAATTTGGTCGTGTTAAATATTGACACCACTAAATATGATTAGTGAAGTCAATGATATCTATAAACTATAAGCAAAATTGGTAAAGAAGATTATCACTCAATGAGCTATGTTAGTATATTTATACTATGTTGTATCAATATTAATGCCAATATGATATTAGTTCTATCTATCAATCAATGCAATGTACTATTCATATGTCAATCTCATCTTATCATTTATTTTTACATGTGGATTTCAATAATCATTTAAGAGTTGTTGCCCTCTATTAGTAGGTGTAATTTAATCAATCGAATATATGCTACAACTAAGATTACACCACCAACCATTTAGTTAAAAGAAAACCAGTCGACCTACCCTTCTGCATAGAGAATTATATTTAAGAGCCAACCCATAGTAATTATAATATTAATAGCTAGCCTTTCTTACTAACATGCAAATGTTATTTTTTCTACAATATAAGTCAATATCATAAATGAAATGCAATAATTCATAAAATAAAGAAAAATACATCAAATTTGTCTACTATGCATTTACTTAAAAATAATCACATCTTCCAAATTATCTAATGAAAATTTAATATATTCCACTCAAAATACTCATATTGATAACATTTATCACATACCAAAAGTTATGCAGTAAAAAATTGTTTAAAATCAAGATACTATAACTTTTGTAAGTTTTGATCAAATTAAAATTCATAAATAGAAAATCATTGAAATATACTCAACCCATCTACCATCTTGTTCTAGGTGTTTACTTTGACATAATCAATACTTAACATGCAAATCCTCTTATATTACTCTATTTACTATTTATATCAATTTGATATAGAATGAATCCCTTGGAGCATGCAAATGTAAGTAACAATTTAATGGCCTTAAGTCATGCCTCCGATATAAATATTTCTTCAAAATATTGTTAATATGATTGCATTTCATTGCAATAGATCTTGCATTATTCCTAACTACCAATAAGAGTCATTAAACTTATTTCATTCGGTTCAAGCATACTTTGATCACCAGGATGCCTTGATACTAAATCTCAAATAACATTTCCGACAAATTGATTGAACTATTATATACCTACTATTCAAAATTCATGTGTTAAGGCTTCATATATTTGGTTGGCTCTATCATGGAGATGAATGCTATGCAATTTGCTTTATGTCTAAGCCTATTTCTTGCTCCACTTATACAATTGGATTTCCAATAACATATCACGTAGAGTCACTAGTTGTATATTTTGAACTCTATAGGGAGTGATTCATTAAATTTTAATTTTATAGTCTATGTATTTCTTCTTTAACAACATCTTACTATCTTGTTTGATTATAAATATCAAATTATTCAAATATGGCTTGTTGATTCTTTTACTATTGTGACCATTTTATTGCAAACTGTATATGACTCTCATAGAGGAGTAATTTAATAATATAATCTTTTTTTAATTTAGTATCCAATTTTTTTCATTAATTTTTTATCATTCAAAGTAAATATTTAGGTTCAAATAAGTATGGATATGATAAATTTCATGTTTTGCCTTATATAATTTATTAAGAATACTGTTCAAATTAAGATGTGTGCTTACTCAGTTTAAAACAACATTTTCAAAATCGGATCGGACCGGTCGGTTCGATCGGTTCAACCACGAATCTGTCCGGCGGGAAATCCGGTTTCCTGGTAGAATCGGATGTCTTTCAAACCATCAGAAAATCGGTCCAAAACCCGGTTGAACTGGGAACCGACGAACTGGGGCGATTTTTGAAGAACCTAACGGTTCTAAAATTGACAAATCTCAGCTGTCCATCCAAGATCGAATGCGCGTAGGTAAGTTTTGATGTATTGTATTGCTATTTGCTGCTGCCCTATTCGTAATCGCTACCCTATTCGGTATTTCAGTATTTCACGACTCCAAGCAAGCGGTGATCCGTGATCGACTCCTCCATCCTCAAGCGGAAGCCGAAGGATTCCTCCGAGTCTCCGACCATCTCCATTCATCCCAGTCGTCGAAGCACTCCTCCAACCTCCTAGCCGCCGGGGCATGACTTACCGTGAGACTTAACTTTGTTTTTCACTATTTTTTTTATTAATGGGTTTGCTAATTCTTTCCATTGCTGTATGTTAATGAATTTCTTTGGATCTAAGTTTTCTTTCTACATTTTATTTTATTTTTTATGTAACCCGAGCATCTCTGGTTCGAACCCTCCATGGTCCGCCACTCTTCTTCCTTCTAGTTTCAAGATAATGAGATAATCTGTTTAGGGATTGCATTTTTATTTTTATCGATTCCTATAAATTATTGTTGGTATTTAATTTTTTATTGAATGTCATAATTAGTCTTTCATTAAAACAAATTATAATGGCAGACAAATTTTGGAATGCTTCTGGCAAAAACAAGCAGCACTACAAAAATCCAATTCGTCATCATCAAGCTCCAGATAAGCCATCGATTTTGTTTTATTTTTTTATTTTTTAATATTGTTAGTATTCATGAAGTTATTGGTCGAGTGACAAATTTCTTGTATTTGTTATCTCTAACATTTATCATATTATGATTATTATATTAATTTTATAACCTTATTGTATCACACTTTGCTATAATTTTAAAAGCATATTTTGATTTTAAAAGCATGTAGAAAACAACAGTTATGATTTTAAAAGCATCATTTTAGTGGAAAGTGACTTGTTATTTTACAGAAGAGAATTTAAACCTGTCATTTAAATTATCATTTTGATATTTTTTATGTTTCTTAATATTTTATTTCATAATTGAAGTATCTTTTAATTTGTTCTCTTTCATCATCTTCTTTGAATGAGAAGCCTTAAGATCCTTTAGTTTTCTTAATATTGAGATGTTTAGTGAAAAGTGTATATTTTGTATCAGCTATTTAAACTATTTGAAAATAGATGAAATAGTACTATTTGCATTTAAATTCATAATTCATATGAACATAAAATATTGTTGATTCTATTTAGTTTATCATATGAGAATGGAAGCATCTAGAACTAAGAATGCAACTTACAGTTGTAGTGTGCGTGAGAAAGTGGATATTGCGTGGAATCATTTCATTGAGATCAAAGGATCTAATGGGAAAGGATAATTCAATTATTTGCATTCTGGTATTACACACAAAGGAGGAATAAATAGAATGAAACAACATCTAGCATGAGTTAAGAGCAATATAGTAGCATGCAAGAAGGTTCCACTTGATGTTCGATATCAAATGCATGAGAACTTAAAGTAGATTTCAAATAGATGCTGAAGTAGAGAAAGGAAGTGATTCTTCTTCCCTACCTAAATCACAATCCTCTGAAGCAAATCTATCAGAACTTACAAAGGGAAAAAGAAAGTTTGCTGAGTTTGACACTTTCTTTGCTCCAATAACAAAATCAGGTTCCCAACTTTTAATTAGAAGTGTATTGGCATCTAAGGAAGCAGTTCATCATGTAGACATAGTTGTAGCAAGACAATTTTTTTATTGTTGCATCCCGTTCAATGTCATAAATTCACCATATATATAGAAAGCTGTGGATGTTATAACTGTTATAGGTCATAATTATAAGCTCCCCTCTTACCACAATATGAGGGTTAACCTACTAAAGGATTATAAAAAGGAGTGTAGGTTACTCATTGATAGCTATAGAAATACTTGGAAGGACACAGGTTGTACTCTCATGGTAGATGGATGGACTGATAGTGGGAGTAGAATATTAATAAATTTTATGATTTATTAACCTCGTGGTGTATCTTTTTTTGAAATCAGCGGATGCATCAGATATCATTAAAGATGCTATAAAATTGTGCTCCTTATTTATTGAGGTTGTTGAGTGGACAGAGCTAGAAAATGTTGTTCAATTTGTCACTAACAATGCTGCTAATTACAAGAAAGCATGAGAGCTCTTACATGAAAGAATCAATAATATCTATTGGTCACCTTGTGCTGCACATTATTTGAATTTGATTTTAAAAGACCTGGGCATCATATCTCTTATAGAGGACTTGGCTAGGAAAGCATCCAAGGTTACGATTTTTGCTTATAATCATATTTATGTCCTTGCATGGCTTAGAAAAAGGCCATGTTGTGCATTGTTGACTTAGATGAGAAACCTTCACTTGGATATATATATGACGAAATGTATAGGGCACGAAAGAAAATCAAAGCTATGTTTAGAAATATTAAAATATTATATAAGTCATTCATAAGTATAGTTAAAAGAAGATGAGATTCTCAATTGAGATAGGGTATTCATGCAACAGCATACTTTCTAAATCCTCAATTTTAGTACAACAAGGAGAATTATTGTCACAAGACATAAATTATGCAAGGTCTTGTTGAACAACTTGGCAATAAGACATTTGTCATAAGCCCATACATGCAATGAATGAGGTCTGATAATTCCGAAATGGCTTAGAAAGTTTTGGAAAATCAATTACTCTAATGATGGCAAAGGAAATATAACATGATACTTATCTTTTCATTGTTAATACTTATACCTTTTTTTTA
Organism: Dendrobium catenatum; assembly: GCF_001605985.2. Classification (NCBI taxonomy): domain Eukaryota; kingdom Viridiplantae; phylum Streptophyta; class Magnoliopsida; order Asparagales; family Orchidaceae; genus Dendrobium; species Dendrobium catenatum. Next base: position 1,353,230 of record NW_021319551.1, read on the forward strand.
ACATATATGCTTATTTATTAAGTTCTCTAATATCACATTATGTAGATGAGTGGTGAAAGATGTTTAGATCAAGTGCTCCAAACTTGCAAAAAGTTACTATAAGAATTCTAAGCCAAATATCATCATCATCACGTTGCGAAAGAAATTGGAGTGTTTTTGAACAAATTCACTCAAAAAGACGTAATCATTTGGAGCATCAACGCTTGAACAATCTCGTTTATGTTCACTATAATCTAAATTAAAAAAAAATAGATATAATTTTATTATATCATAATATGTGTGTCAATATATCATACTTTATATATGTATAAATGTTACTAAAATTATTGTTTCATTCTTAGGTTTCAACTAAAAAAAAAGTTATGATCATCTGGATTATACTTGTGTTGAAATGGTAGATTTTTTGGTGCTTGATGAGGAATCACTTGCAGATCTTGAGTTAGAGGAGTTGAAAATTAAGATATACGAAGAGGTTGCAATACCTGTTTTTGAAGAAGTAAATATAACATCCACTTAGCTTACACCTGGTAAGCTAGTGAAATATGGACATATCATTTAAATAAATTAGAAAAGTACAATCTTGTTTTATATTTTTTAATTTGTTGGTGAATGTGAAATAGAGAATGAAGGAGATGGAGATGGCATAATTGGCTTCAATGATTTAGCTGCATTTGTAACTGCAAATTTTTGTGAAGCGAGACATGTAAACTCAACTTATGAGGATATCTTTCATGAAGATAATTAGGAGATATCTTATTTTTCTTTTGTGGAATTATTAAAATTATTGAACTAACAAGGAGAAACATTAGTAACTCCATATATGTATTATGAACGTGTTTTTTTTTTATCAGTTAGTGCAAAGTGTCACAATTTTACTATGATATTTTGCTTATTTACTTCATATTATGTGCACATTTTCATATATTTTAGTTTCAATAATTGGAGATAGAAACTATAAGATATCAAAATTTTCTTTTATATTTTTTAGAGAGAGAATTGAAGATGATCTGCTTCCTCAACACCCAACACACAGTAGAGCTTAACAAAAGGTATGCATTTCTCAAAAATTTCTCGTTTGGTGAGATATTTACTTATTTATAAAATATTTATTTATGTTTTATTGACTTATTTGATGCCACATTTCTATTGTGTTATTTTTTTATATTTTATAAATTTAATTGATGCAATATTTATGTTATTTGATTAATTTAATATGAAAATGGAATGTTGAGTGAAGTTATAAGAGGAAAATTTATTGTTCATTTTATAAATTTTAATAATATTATTATTCATTACGTCATCCGGTTCGACCCAGATTCGACCGGTCGAACCAGTCAAATCGTGAACCTCTCCTTCTTCCGATTCGTTGTTCGGTCCTATTTTCAAAACCTTGATTTAAAATATAACATGTAGATTTATAATTAAATTTAATTTTTCTTATTCTTTGAGTTCTATATTCAGTCTAATTAATAAATCCCGTATTAAATAAATAAATAATATCCAAGAGACACTGGTCTAGGGTTTGCTCCCTCTCCCGTTCCACTTCGTCCGTTCTTATCGTGCTGCTGTTTTGCCGCTGCTGCCCGGCCACGGCAATTTGTAGAATTGGGCGAATTATTTCGTCGCGCAGCGTTTTTTTTTTTTTTTCTCTCTCTCTATTTGTGCAATCCGTTTCTTGTGGCATGGATCTCTCCCACGCTCAATGCAGCCTCTCGAAGGGATTCCACGCTGAAAGATCACCAATCCACGTTGACGACTCTTCCCTACCGACTGATGCGAGACTCCGCGAGGATTCCCGCAGCGATCGGCCGGTTGCACTTCAGCTGCTCGACCAGCAGTCAGAGACATACCGGGGCTGCTCCTTTAGAATGGATGACGACGAGCATTCCGAGGGCGGACAAAGGGAGGAGGAATTCTGCCTCTTGGGATACCCGATGAGCCTCAAGCGGCAAAGGAGAGGGGAGTCCTCGGCTTCCTGCTCATCGTCTTCCTCTTTTTATCAGTCCGAAAAGACGGCGGTGGAGCCGGACCTGGAGACACGGAGAGCCACTGTTCGCTCGTGGGGAAATCAGCCCTTGTCTGTGGCTGATCCAGATTTGAATGACATCATTGAGAAAGAAAAGCAGAGGCAGATCAAGGGGGTTGAGCTCATTGCCTCAGAGAATTTCGTTTGTCAAGCCGTCCTCGATGCTCTTGGGAGCCATGACGAACAAGTACTCGGAAGGGATGCCCGGTGCTAGGTACTATGAGGGTAATCAGTATATTGATCAAATTGAGAGGCTTTGTTGTAAGAGAGCTCTAGCGGCATTTGATATTGATTCTGAGTGCTGGGGTGTAAATGTCCAGCCTTATTCTTGTACGTCAGCAAACTTTGCTGTTTATACCGGTTTGTTGCAGCCTAAAGATAGGATTATGGGGTTGGATTCTTTGTCTGGTGGGCATGTGAGTCATGGATACTTGACCTCAGGTGGCAAAAGGATATCAGGAGCTTCTATATTCTTTGAGAGTTTGTCATATAAGGTGAATCCTCATACCGGGTACATTGATTATGATAAGGTTGAGGAGAGAGCTATGGATTTCCATCCAAAGCTACTGATTTGTGGGGGTAGCTCATACCCAAGAGAGTGGGATTATGGGAGATTTAGACAGATTGCTGATAAGTGTGGAGCTTTACTGATGTGTGACATGGCTCATATCAGTGGGCTTGTGGCAGCCAAGGTTTGCTTTCTACAGTGGAGGGATCTGCATACTTCTTTAGTAACATTTACTGCTTCCTTCATTCTGTTATGTAATAGCATTGTTGCCAATGCTGCAACCCATTTTTCTTTCTGTTTTGGTTACTAAGCCGTACTTATGGGGAAACCTTGGCAAGCCAAGTTTAATAGCTTCCAAATCACAAAGTTATATGCAGTATAGACTGTAAATTCCACGTTGAAAGAAAATATCACAAAAAAGAATTTCCCTGGACAATCTAAAATATGTTTAACAATTTTGGCATGCTGATGCCCATGGAAAAACACAGAAGAAATTGGCATCTTTTATATGCAGAAAGACATCTTAATGTCTCTAAGCATCTGACCTTTTTCTTTTTTTTTTTTCATATTCATCTGTGCATATTACTGTATGGCATCTACTTGTTGTTGAACTTGATGACATTAAAATCAAAATTTATCAAAGTTATACATTACCTTCTATACCTTTGTGATGAGCAATGATAGGCTTATGCTGTAGCTGGTTATTATGGTATCAAATCTTGAAGTTTTGTAGGAAATTTCAATGATCATAATTATTTAAAAGCACAAGGCACTTCTTGGAAAATTTGATTGTCTAATGCGGAGGTGGTATGTGCTACCTTAGTTGCTTGCTTATTTGAAATGAAATGCTGAAGGGAAATAGCTATATCACTTATAAACTAGTTTTAAGAATCATGAATATTTTCTCGAAGAGTATGGAGTGATAAACACAATATTACAGTAAGCATGGATGGAAAGGGTGTGTGTGGGGTGAATTGTGAATTTTTAAGCTCCATTGTATTCCAAATTTAAAATTATTGGTTAATTGATTATCTTAAACAAGTATAACAAATTACTTGAGTTTTAGCATGTATGACCTAGGGAAAATCTATCATTGCAATCATCTTTGTAATTATTCAGGCTCTGTTCTCCATTAATGGATTTCTCACCATCTATTTGTTTCTCCATCTTCCTCAAGATTGTGAAAATCGGACCAGATACAGAACCATAAAAAAATAGAAGTTTAAGATTCAGTAGTTCGATCGATGTTGAACTGGGGTTTGAACCTGATGATGTTATAAATATTAAAATTATTTAAATTTAATCTAAATTATATGATAATGATAATGATGCGATGATGTAAATATGTGAAAAAATAAAGGGGAACTAATACTCAAGTAATAACTTCAATAATTGTAAATTTAAGCACCTTCAATATTTAAAGTACTAACCTCTTTTTTTGTAGCTATAAGAAAACTCATATGGTCCTTTGAAACATTGTATTTTCTTCTTTTAGAAATTTGATCCTCTAAGGGGTTGTTTGATATCGGATTTGTACTTGATTTAAGTTGGATTTGTGTTAAATCCTGCCAAACAGTTTTTGAGAGCCTCATAAATCCCAATACCGCATAAATCTTGAATTTATGGATTAATGCCGTAAATTCGGGATTTACTAAATCATGTCATTCGCTGAATTTAAGGATTTATAGACTATGGGATTTACGAGCCTGTGAGTGAGCTAACTCCCATCTTGAAGGAAGGAGACGCAGCCAGCGAGTTCTCGTGGTGACTGTCGATCTGATGCCTTTGAAGGAGGCGAAGCAATAAGCGAGCTCCCATCGTGCGAAGCACGCTAGAACGCCAAGCACGAGAAGCCAAAGCAGCCACAAATAAATGGTGATGAGAAAAAGCGAGGAAAAGCAAACCCTAGACAGGTATAAATTAATATAAATTAACATTATTAATTAATTCAAACATTAATAATTAAATAGATTACTTAAATAATCAGTATTATAATTAAGTAATTTAATTTAGATTAATTAAATAATTAGTAGTCTAATTGTCATTAAATTAGTTTAATTAATATTTGTAATTTGTTGGTTGTTATAGTTATTAGTTGTATAATTTTTATTAAATTAGTTTAATATTTAAATATTTAATTAAATCATTAATATGAGTATTATATAAATAATTTATTTCAAAACATAATTAACAAATTAATTAGAATTTAAGAATATAATTAAATAACAAGTAACATAATTAGAAGTTAGCTTAATTATTATTAATTATCAAATTAATTATTTAGGTGTTAATTATCAAATTGATTATTATTACTAATTATCTAATTATGAAATAGTCCCATATAGTGAACATGCAAATTTAATTTAAAGCACATTAAGTTTAATTCTAAATGAACTAACCGCCTTAAATTTTGTATTACGTCGCCAAACAATTTCTCAGGATTTAAAATTTGTCATACCAAATAGTTTTCAAGATTTAATACCCTCAGGATTTACTAAATTCACTTTTACAGTACTAAATTCCACTAAAGTTAAATCCAATCCAATACCAAACAGCCCCTAAAAATGAAATACAAATGGGAGAAAGTTAACTATAAACATTCATCATTCGACATACACCATCATTTTGCATTTGCAATTTTGCACTAAAATCAATCATGATTCAATACACAAGTAATAGCTTATATAAAGTGCACATAAATCAAGACTAACAAAACATTCATAATTCTACATACACTATCATTTTATAAAGTCTACCATAGATATAATTTCAAACACAAAACACAAATAGTATAGTCTAAGATGAAAAATAAAAAGATATTTAAATTCATCCCCAACAATTGCCTACTCTAAAGCCACTTCCTCAAAAGTTGTCTCTCTGAAATCACCCTTCTGAAAGCTTCCAAATCATCACATTAATGATTTTCAGTTTTATCATTAGCAAACTCACCTTCATCTACAAACATAGCCTATTGGATGTCATCTTGGCCTCTTAAGTAATTGGAATAATATCCATTTTGTAAATTTCATTCTCTTGATCATCATAATCAAATTCAGAAGTATATTCATTATCAACTATTTAAAAATCTATTGTCTTAATGCTTGTGTAGTTTAATGGATCATAACTTCTTTTTTAAAGGTAAAACCTACATAATAAATATAAGTTTTTAAAATTATGAATTATCATCATATATAAAAATGGAAAATACATATGAAGCATTTGCTTAACATATTATTTATCAATAGAGAGCATACAAATTCCTTAGTTTTGGTTGTATCAAATATACACATGTCATTTTAGCCTTTGATGCTCTAAAAGATTTATTGTTTTCATATGATTTTGTTCTAAAAATACTTCAATTTCTTCACATCTAGAAGAAGAAGAAATTTGACTAAGAATGCTAATAGACAAACTTCTACACTTTGAAGCACTAAAGCCAAACGTCTTCTACCTTTTATGTAAACATCATAAATTATTGATTAATTTTAAGAAGATGCAAAAATCATAAATGCAATAAATCATGTAATGAAGAGCTAACTAGTTTGCATTTTTTAGCCATTGTAAGAGCAATTAACTTTTCAAAGTTTTTTTCAATTATCTCAATAAATTCTTACCTTATTCATTGCAAGTTTAGGTTTATTATATGCCTAATTTCCAATAATTTCAACCAAACCTTGCATGACGTCAGGTTTGTGACATTAGTTATTTTGATCATATTAAAAATGAAGATTTAAGAAATATGCAACAAAGTGAAAACCTTGATGAAGCTGACAATCCCATCTATTCTTGATAATGCTTGTATGTGGCTTTTATATATATATATATATATACACACACACACACGTGTGTGTATGTATCTATACATATATACTATGTTGCACCGATACGGATACAGCGACACCGATACTTATATGGGACACGTCAATTCTTAAAAATATAGGATACAGATACGATGCGGATACGGCATTATAATATATAAATCATACATAAAAATTAAGAAAGTAATCAAAACGTAATATTTGAAATGACAAAAAATTTTGAAAGCAACATTATTTGTAGCATTGTATCTTATAATATCAAAATAAAAGTAAGCATTAAATATTTAAATGTCTAGTACAACAACAAAATCAAAAATATAAATTGTCCAACACATGAAGTTTCAACTATTCAATAGAAGGAATGATAGGATTAGCTTCTTCAGGGGTTTGTCTTTGAATTTCTATATCAACTTCAATAAATATCATAGCTTTCAATTCAGGCTCATCAAGTGAAAGATTAGCAATTTCTAATATGTTCCTTTGTATGTGGCATTACAATAATTTCATTTAAATGCAATATTGCCACCCCCTTCTGACGTTCTACATATTTTTGTCACATAACCCCACAGAAGTTTGTTATCTTCAATATTGGTTTTTGATGGACCATCATCAGACCTAATTCCTATACCATTAGAGCTCATTATCCTACGAAGGATCGACACAAATTAAACCACATGAATTTGAAACATGAAAAAATTTTAAGTAAAAGTGTAGATATGTTGCGACTTGCGACTATGCTGGGGGTCTAAGAGGGCGCTGTCCCATGGCGGGGTTCGATCTCAGTACCCAGCTGTACCCCTCTGTATCGAGCAGTACCGAGCGGTACCGAGCAGTACCGAGTTTTGGTACCAAGCTTACGATTAAGAAAACGAAGAATGAAGAAAATGAACCTTCACTGCTCACGTCGCCTTCACTGTTCGCGTCGTCGAGCCGCTCCGTCGACAAAGGATGATCCTGTCGGCTTTAATGCTTGCGTTGTCGAGTCTCTTCGTCGACGAAGGATGATTTTGTCTGCTTCTATGCTCGCTTCGTCGAGCCGCTCCTTCGACTATAACGAAGAAGACGAACACCTGTGTGAAAATGAAAAACCTAGCTCGCCGAAATGTTTAAGCCGCATAAATGAATAGGGATATCGAGCGGATAGTCGAAATGAATAGGGAAAATTGCGTCTTTGTTTTTTTTTTCGTTTTTTTAATAGGACACGCGTATATGATACGCGTGTTCGGTCAAATTTAAATTATATTTTAATTGGACATGGCAAAGCCATATCCGACACATATCTGTGTCGTATCAGAGGTGTATCCGTATCCGACACGTGTCCGATATAGCATGCCGCGTTAATAGGAGTATCCATGCTGCATATATATATATATATATATATATATATATATATATATATATATATATATATAATAGAGAGAGAGAGAGAGAGAGAGAGAGAGAGAGAGAGAGAGAGAGAGAGAGAACATGTATAGATTACTTTTCTTGCTCTTTACATTCTGTTGTAAAGATAACAAAGCAATGACTTCTCATCAGAATCAAACACTCATAATAATCTTATGAGTGGGCCTACTAATGTTGTTATTATTGAACAATCATTCCCAAACTTAATATCCAAAATGATTGAAGTTTTCTCTACTCTTTTCATTATTTTGACAATTTTGAATCAGTGAAGTACTTAGTAGTTATCAATGTTTGCAAATAATGCTTATGATCATTATCATTTTTTAAAGTAATAAATATTATTACGAAACATGTTACTCCTGGACGCACAATCACTCTCAAGTTTCAATCAAGATAGATGAAAACATGATTGTAAATAAATATATGCACTTTAGAAGCACTTTTGGCAAGATCTACAACATGCATCGTGCTACTAATATTTTTCAAAATGAAATTCAAATAATGTGCTGTACAAGATGATTAATATATATTATCATATTTTTCATATAATAACTACTTTTTTATAGTTTGTAGCATGGTTTAAAATTGCGCAATATGAGGCTCGCCTTAAGGCCCGCCTTTACGCAATTCCAGTGAAAAGCGCCTTGAGGCTTACGCCTCAAGTTTTTTTTATGAGGCTTGCGCCTCAACTTGGTTGAGGCCCGCTTACGCCTCAAAACGCCTTGAGGCTTACGCCTCGCCTCACGAACGAAAAACGCCTCAATACTCGATTACGCAATTTTAAACATTGGTTTGTAGCATTGTCGGTAACTAATTGAATCACATTTTTTAGACCAACCAACTCAACTTCAATAGATAAAGATCATAGAGTGACTGCATCTTCTTGATGTTAGAGGCATTAAGTGAATTTAAAAAAAAAAGAACAAATCACGTAGATAATCAACTAAGAAATTACTCAAAGTTCTATTACTATTATCTATCCAACTACCAACCATCAATATGCATCCAGCTCCTCCCAACAATGTCTGAAAGTCTCAATTAGTAGCCAACTTTTTTCCTAGCAATTTCTTAATAAATTAACTATCATCATATAAAAGATGAAAGTTAATATGTATACGGTTTCCTCTCAACACCATTTATAAGTCTCTAATAGTAGCCTACCTTCTTCCTTGCAATTTCTTAATAAATTATCTAACATCCTATAATAAGATGAAAGTTGATATTCTTGTCCAATAGAAACTATCACATCAATGGCTATTTGTGCAAAAGAATTCAATACATTCATAGGAATGCAACGATAAAAAAATCAACTTGCAAGTGCCTTATTAGCACGATGTTCATCCTCTTTTGATGCCAATATAAAATTTAAAAATGATTCTGATCCAGGCTTAGTTTTTGGAGCAAAGTAATTTTCTATCTCATCAAACTTGCGCTCCCTTTTATATAATCATTTGTCATGTGTGTTTGAATTTTATGATTTTTGAATGAAAAGAATCTCTCTCATATTCAATCTCATTTTCATCATAGTGCATACTTTCTTTGTTAGCTTGTGCTTATTTTTTTTTTAATAATATTCCTTTTAGACTTTCTCACATTTAGGAACAAGCGTGAGTGCATGACATAATACTTTCTTGTAGGGAGCAATATTTTTTTAAACCCAACCAGGTATTTGTTCAGCCTATTAATGCCTCCATCTTTGTATTTAACTTCATGGTGCAAACACTTATATTGTTTTTTGCCATCTACAATTTTAGATTCACTAAAATAATTCCAAGCTGGATAAAAATTTTCACAAACTCACATGTGATGAGATTGCAGGATTCAGATGATTCCATTCTAAAAATGATTATATTGCACTCAATTGTTTGAAGAAAAAATAATATTAAACATATAAATGAAGTGAGCGATAGCATTAAGAATGACGCAATAAATATTAAAAATAAAATGGTTAAACAACCTTTCCAATCAATGACATTAATAGGATGAAATGTGAATTTCACATCTAGAACAATCGTTAGGGAGATAAGAAGGTAAGAAACAAGGATTGAGTCGTTTATAATGAGTTCACTTCATTTGTAATAGAATTCTAAGTGGTCTCCGCATGTAGTTCTCTAAGAGATATCATATTGGGGCAATCTTGAATTCTCAAGTTCCTTAGGGCTTCAATTCTTGTTATTTCATTAACTAGATGAAGAGATGTGATGTTTAGACTTTGGATATCAAATGACCTTTAATGTTTTAAAGAATTAGATTTTGAAAAGTTGCTTGTGCCTTGTTTCTGATTTGGAGCTTTCAACCCAATATTATCTATCTTTAATTTCTTGAAACTAGGAGGCAAAGAAAGCAACTTACCTTAAACCTTAAACTTTAGAAATTCTAAATAAAAAAAAAAACAAATCTAATAACTGAAATGCCCCTAAACCCTAAATGCACTATGTAAAAACAAAAAAAAAATTTAAAACAAGAAATATAAAAAAAATCATCCTTACAAGAGGTAAACTTACATTCTTTAGCTATTCTAGAAGAGACTATGCCGTACAAGCCAAATGGCTGGTGTTTGGCTGGTGAAGCATCCTTGTCGAGGGAGAGGAGGAAAGTGTCTCTTAGCAAGTTATTAAGAAGAGACTAGGAAGGCAAGAATGTGAATGGTTGGAAAAGCACCACTGTCGAGGGAGAGGAGAAGAGAGTCAGTGGTCTTAAGATTGCCAAAGTTGAACGCGAGAAGAGGAGAGTCAAATGGGATAGGGATTTTTGGATTTTGCGGAATTACCGAGTAGGGTTTACAGTATTTTGTTAAGGATTAAAATTAATATATCATAGACCTAGTGAGGGGTTTGTGACTTTGGGCGATCAAGGCTATTAATAAGAGTACACGTTTTAGATATCTTGGATCTATTGTTCAGAGTGATGGTGAAATTGATGGGGATATTATCAACAGAATTCAAGTTGGATGGTTGAAGTGGAGGAATGCATCGGGCTTATTGTGTGATAGAAAAGTACCCCTCAAAATTAAGGGAAAATTCTATAAGATGGTAGTGAGGACTGCAATGCTTTATGGTGCTGAATGTTGGCCTTAAAGAGAAGCATAATCACTAAGCTAAGTGTGGCAGAAGATGAATGATGCTCAGGTGGATGAGTGGCTTTACCCTTAGAGATAGGATAAGGAATGAGCATATTCGTGAAAAGGTTGGAGTAGCTCCAGTAGAAGATAAGATTAGAGAGAGTCGCCTTAGATGGTTTGGTCACATAAAACGGCGGCCTTCCAATGACCCGGTTAGGAGAGTAGATGTATTAGATTTGACTTATGTTAAGAAAGGTAGAAGCAGACCTAAAAAGACTTGGTTAGAAAATATTAGGAATGACCCTTCTTTATTAGATTTAAACGAGAGGGTTGACCTTTAATAGGACACAATGGAGAAAAAAGATTCATGTAGCCGACCCCACGTAGTGGGATAAAGGCTTGTTGATGTTGTTGTTGATTAATTTTTCTTATTGCAATCATTTGGTCAAACATTCATGGTGATTACATGATTTCATATCGAATGAGACAATTCCATAGATCCGACACCAATTCATTGGTTTACCAATTGAGCTAGTGATTCACATTGATTCTTATCGGTTTGATGCGAATCCAATTATACTAGTTGGCCGAACTAGCCATAGGACTGGTTCATGGTTGAACTGGTCGGTCTGGTTTGATTTTTAATTTCCTGATCTTTCTGCACATCTTATCCTCTTGGCTTACTAATAATATAATTTGATGCTCTTGTACTTACAACTTTTGTAATTTGCTTTCAAATGCACATTCTTGTTTGTAATACTCTTCATGTTTGTTTCACATCACCTCATGTCAAATTATCATCATGAAAAACTAATTCATCTCTCATGTTTAATGTTTTAGCATCCATATCATTAATCAAAGCAAGGCTTTTGCCTCACAACCTCATTCCTTTAGGCAAGGCGTTCGCTTAGGCACACGAAGCAATAACTTTCCACATGAAAGGTGTGTGAGGCATTATAGCCACACCTCGGCTTGCCCTGCCCAAGTGCTTGGGTGAGTGCCATGTTTTTCTTTAACATCACTGCATCTACCCGGACCACCCAAAGAGGTTCAGCAAGAGCTTCATGCACTTGATGTGCTGATAAGGAATCAAAGGTGGTGGTGGAGAGGTGAAGGTTTCAATTCCAAACTTCACTTCAACAAGAGCTTCATGCATTTGATATGCTGATAAGGTATCGAAGGTGGTGGTGGAGAGGTGAGGTTTTAAATCTCACTAAATTAATTATGGGTGGGTTGTGGAGTGTAGCCTTAGCTAATTTATTAGCCATGACTATTGATTCCTAATATTTCTTGAAGTGCCATTCATCCAAAATGTGGATGGAGGTAAAATCAAATTTTAATCATGTTGTTGAATGACAGCTTATTAGGTGTGGATCTTGGTCATTGTGAAATAAAGGGTGGCATGAAATGGATCGGTGGAGTGTGATCATAGCATTATTATGAACCATGGAAAAAACTAATTCAACTATGGAAAGGAAATTTCATTCTTCGTTTATGATTTAAATAAAATACAAAATACTATTTCATTGAAAACTCACCAAGATTCCCATATGAGAGTCATGTAGCCCTATTGAAGAAAATGCCCAAAAGCATTTAACATTATACAACTAAAGCTAATTTTTAATTTGATGCTATCACATTTTTATAGTCATTTATTGGTGTTTACATGAATAAAATAAATAAAAGAAATTTCATCAGGCCGATCAACCATGTGGTCATTTAATTAGAATATCTAAAATGTTTCTATTACAACTTGATTGGTTTAATTCCTCCTTAATTCATGCTTTCCTCTAAGAGAGAGAATAGTAATCAAATTTTAATTTTCATGGGATCAATCACGTGGTCATCTGATTTGAAATTTTGAAATTGTTTTTGTTAAAGCTTTCCTTGTGCAACTCTTTCATAAATCAAGCCTTGATCCAAGCGATAAGAGTGGCTAAATTTGAATCTTTGTGGGGCCATCCATGTACTTATTTAGTTTGATAATTAAAATTGCTTCCATTAAAGCTTTGGTTTTTCTCTCTTTTGAATTTTAAATTTTCCCTTCGTGAGGCGCCTTTAATTGAGGAAATTAGAAAGAAATGATGTTTTTCCTTGCCCTAAATCTTGCATGAAAGTGACATGAGAAATGAGGTGTCATCTTGTGGAAGAGAAGAAATGGCGAAAATTCATCACGGGTGGACTCAAAGGGCTTTGTGTTGGAAAATTATTTGATCTATCTTGTCTTTGATATGGGGCCCTCATATAGAGCCATCATGGATCAAATGTTCTATTAATCAATATTAAAGGATGAAAAACATCCTTATTTGTTCTATCTCATAAACATCCTCATTTGTTCTATCGCATATGCCCTCCACCTTAAGCATTTTAATAAGACTATTCATTGAAGAATCTGCTCATTGTAGGTTTCGGAAGATGGTTCTTTGGGAAGAATGTAGAGTTCTAGATAAGGCTGATATTAAATAAGATTAAGTGATGATAAATGCTTATCTTAGGAAGAAGGCTTATGGGATAATTAGGACATTTACTGCAATATATAGTCAACTTTGAAGGAATATTGTTTGTTTTGTCAGCACATAATAATGACACTTTCTTGTGAAGAAGTTTAAACTCAATTTACAATCCATGTAGAAGTTTTCAGATAGTAAATTGATTAGCTGCAATTAAGAAACTGGGTGCCAAAGGCACTTAATTAGAAGATGCAGTGTATTGCATTCTTCACAGGTTTGTTTAGTTGCTTAAAAAATTGTCGTCAATTTCAGAATCTTCTAGAGACAGCACTTAATAAATATTACTTTGATTGGCTAGAACCTATAATTGTATTTTTAATTTGATGGTTGCAATTCTCAATGCTTGTAAAAAACCTGTTGAAATTGATAAGACTAATAAGCATTACATTTAAGCAACAAATTGCAAATTTTAATATATGTTAAAGATGGAGCTTTTTTACTATTTATTGCATCCAGTGTGACTTATGCTTATCAATCTTAATATAGGAAGTTTGACAGTTTGTATTTAGATGTGTTATCATTTCTCTGACCAATTTGTTTACCGATGTTATTGGAGCATGCTTAATTTGCCTATATGAAGAAAACAATGCTACTCATAAATGTGCCACATTGCCTAATAATTGAAGTTAGAATTGAGCATTGTATAGTGCAATATAATTTATTGACTTGTTAGCGGCCATCTTCTGTACTTAATGTTTACATGCCATCCTTACTAAATGGTCTTCATATATAAGATTTTACTTTTATTCTATTGAGACGATGTGAGACTTATCTAATTATTTTTGCACTTTGAGGTGTTTCTTTTTTCCCAGGTTATTAAGTTTTTTATGTGTCTTTGTTTGTGGGTTGTAATGACAAGGTCCAGTATTAATTGATTTGGGACTTCCATGTTGTTGAAAGTTTTCACCATCTAAATAATGGCAGAAACTTGCCTGGTGGTTCATTAATTACCTTTTTTATTGTTTTTTGTAGGAATGTTCAAGTCCTTTTGATTATTGTGATATTGTTACTTCAACGACGCATAAAAGCCTTCGTGGTCCTAGGGGTGGTATAATATTTTATAGGAAAGGAAAGAAGCTGAGGAAGCATGGATTTCCCCCATGTCAGTCAGATGAAATTGATCAGTACGATTTAGAGGATAAGATAAACTTTGCTGTTTTCCCATCAATGCAAGGTGGGCCTCATAATAACCATATTGCTGCTCTTGCAATTGCTCTGAAGCAAGTAGCTACTCCTGAATATAAAGCATATATCCAGCAAGTTAAGAAAAATATACAGGCATTAGCATCTGCTTTACTCAGACAAAAATGTAGATTGGTTACTGGGGGTACAGATAACCATCTGTTAATTTGGGATTTAAGAACTTTTGGTTTGACAGGTGTGTATCATCCAAATTTCTTCAAATCTTCCACTGGCTTTAATCAGTTTGTTTTAGCTTTTATTTTTTCTAACTGCTGCTATTTGTATAAGCTGGTGAAAATAGTATTAAATTGCCTTTCTGCATTTCTGAAGATATTGAACTTTATTTCGTTTTAATTTTCCCCTTTGTTTTAGAAATGACTGGTTAAGTTCATGTAAGTTAGAATTTATTTTAGATCGATCTATTAAAGTTTCATTTTCCAAGTGTAGCCTTGTTTCCATGAGCTTCAGTTTACTCTATCTGGGCAGTTAATTATTTTTTTTAGGTTTTAGACAGTAAACATGTTTTGTTAATCATAATATTTCAATCGGATTTTAATGGGGTTTTGTGCTTCTACTTGGGGGATTTTTGGTCACAAGTATTCATTATGCATGCATTTAGAAACACAAATTAAAGTGAATGCAATATATTATGATTGCTTAGAGCAATTTGATTGCCTATAAAATAAATTATTGGAAATTGTTTTTTCTTTTTAATTTGGGTGGTTGTAAAATTTAAAGTATGATAAGATACATTTCCTTTTATTGTTAACCGCAGTGCATATCGCAGGTCTTGTGAAAAATGATTTGCAGATTTTGTGAATCAACAGAGACATTGGTTATAGTGCTCATGGATGATGACGGATCACAAATCTCATGGTGAAGGGAACTCTTATACAAGGAGAGAGGTGGATCATATCCATAGGTGTTGCTTCAATCATAGTTTGAGGCTTATGTGGGTGTAGATTCTTACACGTTGGAATCATGTGGCATGAGATGTTCAACCATTAGGGTAGCTGAAGTAGTGGGGTGCATAACAGCCTTAGTGCAGGTTGCATTAAAAATGGTAAGAGCAATGGTGATGGTATCATTATAAAACTCTGTCATCTAAGAGTGGGAGTAGCAGGATGTGGAGAAGTAGGATATGAAGAATAGGGTAAACTACTTAAGACTCAAACTTTTGAAAAGAATATTGTAAAAAAAAAGTAGGGAAATCGAACTTTGAGACATTCTCATTGTATAAAGTTTGAGAAAAAGCTTATATGAAAATCTACATTAAAATCTAAGCCATTCTAAAGTTATATAATCTAAAGAGAGGATAAAATAGAAGGATACAACAACCACAACAACATCATCAAGTCTTTATCCTACTACGTGGGGTCGGCTACATGAATCATTTTTCTCCATTGTGTCCTGTTAAGAATCAAATTCTCATTTAAATCTAATAAAGAAAGGTCATTTCTAATATTTTCTAACCAAGTATTTTTTAGGTCTACTACCTTTCTTAACATAGGCCAAATCTAATACATCTACTCTCCTAACAGGGTCATCGGAAGGCCGACATTTTACATGACCAAATCATCTAAGGTGACTATCTCTAATCTTATCTATCACTGGAACTACTCCAACCTTTTCCTGGATATGCTCGTTTCATATTCTGTCTTTAAGAGTAAGTCCACTCATCCACCTGAATACCCTAATCCCAGCAACACTAAACTTAATATTATGCTTCTGTTTTAATGGCCAACATTCTGTGCCATGAAGCACTGCAGGTCTCAACACCATCTATTTTAAAGGATAAAATAGAAGGATAACATAAATAAATTAAATGGAATATAATATTGGGCAGAAAGCAAAATCTCAAAGAATGATGCTACTCAGTTATTTAATCCTTCCTCAACTTTAGCTAGACTTAATACACAGATGCCGGGATGTGTGTACTTGGAGAATCAAAATTCTCCAAGACTTCAATGTTTTCTCAAAGCCCTATGTTCTTTTGCTTTATTCTGCTTCTTTCAACCACCAAATGTGCCACAAACCAAGAAGAGGAAGATGGTGATGAAGCACCAGCACCATTCAAGAGGGGTTAAGCACAATGAGGAAATCTGAAGGGTTGCGGCTCCTCTGGCTACAATCATTGCCACGTATTGAGATCATCCATAGGTGGGTGTTTTATGATGTGCCGAGTTCTCTATTGAGCATAATAGTATCATTCTTGATGACTAAAAGAAGGGTCCCACTATAAAATGCTAAGTTTCTCATAACACCAGGACTCTAACACATAAAATGCCACCAATGTTGGCACCGCTGATGTAGTTCCATTTGTCTTTCTAACAAAGATTTAAACCATGGTGATCTCAAATGCTACGAAGTGGCTTTCTCACATGGCAAAGTTGCCGATGTAAGGAACATTCAAGTGGATGTCCTGCACTCACTTGGAGTAAGAGGTTGAGTCGGAGTAGGAGGTGGAGTCAGGAAGTGATGCATGGCCATGGATGCCTTCCATCATGAAAATCAAGATGAAGCTTTTCTAGGTGGAGGAGATGTAGATGGGGATGGACTTGGAACACAAGCCTGAGTTGGAGCTTGAGGAAAAATTAAATTCTCACAGTTTGTCTGCATTTGGAATGCAGTGAAAATGAGGATTTCTAAGCATATAAATAATAAAAAATTCTACCATACACTCATTTTACCTCACGCCAAACATTAAAACAAAATTCAGAACTCATGCAACTTTTTTACTTTACACCCATAATACTTCCAACTAAATTGCCCCTAAATAAGTTGATTACTGACAAGTTTTATGAATACTTTTCATTGTATGCAAATGATAATGTTTTGATATCATTCCTACCATTGTATAGTGTATGGTAGAGGCGTGTGCTAATGCTCATTAGCTGTTGTGTGCGTCATGTTCTAGTACACATGAGAGAGAGGATGTACTTCATTGTCAATTCTGGTGGGGATGATGGTGTCTGTACTCTCTCCTTTGATTTACAACTTATTCATAATTCATATACCTTAGTTTTTAACTTGAATTTGTTCCGGATCATCATTAGTGCACAATATCATTTAACTGTTAACAGAGGGGATGAAGGAGATAAAAGTGAATGTATTAATGAGCTATCCTAAACACCTTTAGGAACAAAGCAATAGCTCCCATCCTAAAGAATCTTGGGTCTACTTGCCTAATCTTTTTGCATTAATTGTTTTGGTTGTTGAAATACCAAGTGATTAGCTCTCACCCATCTGGATAAGATTTCTGGTTGAAGATGTGTTTGACCTTTGATGTATTGATTTGTGGATCAAATCACGAAGTAGATTGCCAATTTTGACTTTTAACTTTAGTGAAGTATTAGTTTGCTTCATCATTTGGACCCTACATTATGGAAAGATAAAAAAGATTTAATTTGTTGAAGTATTAGCTGTCTGATTTCTCTATAAAAATTGCTTTGTGCTGGTTCTCAAATAGCACTATTGAGATTGAAGCCGATGTCTCAAGTGGTCTATAGGTGCAATCAGATTGTCCATCAGACATTATGCAAGAGAGATCAAGACTTTAGAAGCCTCCATCGTTGGATCATAATCCATTTTATAACAAGATAAGGATGAGTTTGAATTTTGAAATTGTTTTGAGAAGCTTGTATTTGAATTTAAAATAGATTAGGATAAATTATACTAAAATTATCTTTAGTTTAAACTTATCTAGTTTGCTATTTATATATATATTTCTATTTTTGTAGAATTTATATTATATAGGATTGCATAAAGACTTATACCTGCTATATTTACTTATAAATAAGTTTAATTTTTGCAACTAAATTGATTGGAAAATAATTTTTTTGTTTCCTAAAAAATATCTTATTCCTCATATCTTCTTTTCTTCCAAAGAACTCCAAAGGCGTCACTGCAGTGCGCTATCATAGTTTGTTTGATAATAGAACTAGTACTATAGCTACAATGCCAAACTTTGTAAATTTTTTTGAAGACTGCTACTTGCTTTTGGAATTGTAGAAAAATAACAAGATAGAGGAAGATCGAGTGCTGTCCAAGAGAACAGGCTAATTTGCTACAAAAATTAGGGGTGAATTAATACCATATCCCATTTTTTATCCTTCTGGTTGACCTCAAAGGGAACTAGAGATGAAGATTAATCGGCAATGTTGCTTTAAATTTGCAAGCACCTAGGATTACTTCAACGAGATGATATGTGAGTTGCTTCTACTTGATATCTTTCAAGTCATCTTTGATAGATCATCCTTTCATAACAATTATGCAATACTATATCGGCAGCCTTATTACTGCCAACTCACAATTTATTGGAAAATCTGTTTCTCTAAAAATAATATAACGTGTTGATGACAATTATTGTAATATCTAGGCAGGCATGTAGACTGGTTAATGCAAGTCCTAAATTCTTATAGATACCAGTTCACCTGTTAAAAAGAAAGGAGAAGCCAATTTCTCTTTCCTTAGGGCAAAAATGACATCCCTATGTAGAAGCTGACTGAGTAAGACACAATGCAACAGAGTGTTGCTAAATATTCTTAATTTTCAAAACTAGGTTATCAAGATTGGCTCCACCAAAGTGAAGAAAATTTAGGTGTTGTCAAGATTGTGTAGAATTACATTGTGGTGTACCTTGAGCTACCCAAAATATTCAAAAAGAAGATAAAACATGTCTCCAAAAGGAGCAATAGAGCAAGAGTTGTAACAAATGAAAAAGTCTTCATTATTGAAAGAGCTTGAAGAACCATTCTCTCACGAATTCAAACAACAAAACGAATAATGTGAACGGCAATGCTTCATCAATTTTGAGAAGCTCAAAACGGTAGACATTACTATAGAATCAAGTCAAACAGTAATCCCAAGTATGATTTTGGACATTTGCAGGTGCTCCTAAAAGTGAATTTTAAGTTTAAGAAAGAGAAAATAGGAATTGAAGCATTTTGCCTTTAGCAATATGAGGCATAAGCCTCAAACTAAAAATAATAAAAAAACTCATAAATTAGAAACAATTCATACATATGCCTTAAATTATTGATATGTGAACTTAATTTATTGCCTTAAATCATGAAATCTCACAATTTAAAAAAGAAGCAAATCTTAATCTTCAGTTTAATTATAAAGTTAATGTGTGAAAAAAGGTTCAAGTACTTATTTAAAATTTCAACATGCCTTGAGGATTAGGATTGACATTGCAGTTGCATGCAATCAGAAATCTCCTCATTCACAGTCGCAACACTCCCCACCCTGCAGCGCTTCTTGCCACTCATGGACTCTTGGCTTGTTGATATGCAACTCTCTCTCTCTCTCTCTCACACACACACACTCACTCACTCACTCTCACTCAACTCACACAATTTTGACCTAAAAATGGATTTCATTTGCCAGTCTGGTTGAGGGGTTGGTCATAATTTCAAAGTTAGGATTAGGGTGGTCAACAAAATTTCAATTAGAGCAAAACAACAACTAAGTTGATTAGAGGTGATGTCATTTGTTGTATAAGGTTAATCGATGATTGTGTTTGAAAAGGAAAATGAGGTATTGTTGTGCAGATCATGACCTACAACAAATTTGTCAAATCAGTGAGTTACTATGTATAGTTTGAAAGGCCTTGGCAATATGCCTACCAATAATAGTACCAACATGCATAAACAAAATTAGTGGTTTCCTTATGCAGGTTTTCTATATTAATATTTACGAGGGTTTGTGATTATAATAGGGATAATGCGAGTATAATAAATGTATTTGCATTTTATTAAGGTTAGGTTTGTTAGATACTAAAGCGGTAATTAGTTAATCTTAAATAATTTTGTACATTTATAAACAAACTCTGATGGGATATATTAGGAGGGATGGAAAGAATTATCTTGTTTCTTCTCACCTTAGCTTTTCTTCTCATTTATGGAGTTGTTTACATACTCGAATCCATTGTTTATTGTTGCAATCCTCTGATATTGTAACAACCGTTGCTTTCTTCATATATAATTCAGATTCTGTCAATGCCTTGCAAGCAATGCATGCACAAAATGAGTCTCATTTTGTTGAAATCAAGAACTCTTTTTGCTCCTTTGAGGATTAATTCTCCACATTATACAAGTCTCTACAGTAATTTCAATCATTATTGACAAACTTGGATAATCACATTGTGGAATTGTATCCTATAAGATCATCTTTTGTTCAGCACTTTCCCACAACTATTGTCTCCAATATGTTAAACTTAGCCACCACTCTATCCAGAAAACATCCTCATCGCTAGACATTGTTGATTAACCATTATTGATAGAACCTTGCCCATCTATGAATTTGAACTACCAAATCTTGTTCGCCAACTCAACCTCATTGCTAGATCCATCGGCTTTGCATTCATCAACTCATGCATCCACCACTTTCACCATCAATTTTCATGATGGCACCGGCAATTTCAGTTTCATTTCATCTTCATCATTCGCCTTCGTCGATTTAACCCACTCAAGAAACGCATCCCATATCTCATGGTCGTGTCTCAAATCATGTTGGTGATGCACATTCTATTCCAGATTTGCCCAGTCATCATGACTAATTGACTTCTGACTTGGCCTCCGCCTATTCGTCCCAACCCTATCTCCATATACCTTTTCAATTTTGTGACACACCCATGTCTTCTTCTATGGCATATCAAGTATAGCTCTATCCTAGCCGCCTAAGCAAGAGTTCGTCACCTTTGCCAAAATCATATTATGGAAGAAAAAAAAAACCCAGCCACACATCCCGAATGGCTCCTAAAAGCTTTGCATCATGTCAATCTCATCACATCATTGACACAAACAGAAATCTCAGATTTTAAACTTCATTGAATCCGCTCTCCGCTTCCTTTTCATCTTTGATTTCTTTTCTATCCTGTTCCTCCGAGATGGTGCCATATCTCTGCCGCCATTTCCCTTAACCTCTCTACAAGCCTCCGTCTCGCCTCTGCTGGTGAACCTAACATTTGTGAGCGACCTCACACCACCTTGCCATACCTGACAAGATCTTGCAGGTACTCTATATACATAAGATTGGCCACAGAAGACTCCATCTATATTGAAGTTTTTTAATTGTTTCCTTGTCCTTTTGCGAACTCAAAATTTCCGACTTTCTTGAATCTTGTCTTCTGTCTGGTGCCATTCCTTACAATTCTAGCTCCCGGTTTCTCTGAGTATATGCTCATCATCCAAATATATATTTCGATCTCCCAACCACACAAATCCGAAGCCATTTGTTGCCAAAATTACCATATGCATCCCTCTCCTGGCATTTGCAGCAACCGACACCTATTTGAATATATTCCTCAAAGAATCATGATTGCTTTTATGAGGAAGTAAGACTTCATTGCATCTCATGAAGCATTTTCAAGGAGAACATCTTATCATCGTCAACGTCTTTTCCAATTATGAATACTCAAAATTGCTCATTTGCACAAGTTCATTTTATAACTTACTCGGCCTTGTGAGTAAGGTCATTCTGAAGGGGGAGGTAGTGATGGGTTAATGTGAGTAGCATAATGTATTTGCATTTGATTTTGGTTGGTGTTATTAGATACTGAATAAGTAATGAGTGGACCTTGAGTTGACATCTATAAATAGACTTCATTGGGAGACATTAGGAGGAATCAAAAGAGTTAAATCTCATTTTTCCTCTTTTTTATATTGTCTCACCTTTATTTTGGATTTGGCTCCAAACTCGAATTCATCATTTATTGTGATCCTCCAAGGTCATGACAGGTAACTAATCAAACTGTGCGAGAATTAGTTTACTCAGGGAAAATACATGAAATGTTGTCCATATGTTTTAGCAATTTTGAGCAATTTTTATTCATGAGCTAAGATTCTTTCTCTAAAGAGCACTACTTATTTATTGTATTGGCCTCCAATTTCGACTTTGTTCAGGTTTTGATTATATACATATTTTGTAACGTTACTGCGTATAAAATTTTTTTTGCATGGCTTCATAGCTTGGATTCATCTGCTATAGTAATCTTTTAATTTCTATTTTGCGCAGGCAAAACTTTTGAAAAAGTATGCGAGGCATGCCATATCAGCCTGAACAAAACACCTATATTTGGTGATAACGGTGCTATTTGTCCCGCTGGAGTCAGGATCGGTATTAGTTTATTAATACTTTTTGCACTACTTCTCTTTGAAAAAAAATATATATTAGCTATGCAATGTGTGCTTTAGGCTTCATTTGGGACGGCTTTCTTTCTGCTTTTTAAAGTAGCTTTTTAGTACAAAAATTTTAATTTTGTATTAAAAAGTTACTTTAAGAAGCAATAAGAAAGCCGTCTCAAACGAAGCCTTGAATGCAACTAATCTGCTTCTCGGACTTCAGGTGCGCCTGCAATGACTACGAGAGGATGTTTGGAGGGAGACTTTGTGGCCATTGCTGGGTTCCTTACTAAGGCTGCACATATTGCGAGCAATCTTCAAAGAGAACATGGGAAAATCCTAGACTTGTTGAAAGGCCTCCATAATAACAAGGAGGTCATTGAGCTGCGAAACCAAGTAGAAACTTTCGCCATGCAATTTGGCATGCCGGGATCCCATATTTGACTATTCTAACCACAATTCACTCGTCTTTCTACCAGTGTCAATAAATAGAGCTACTATTATGTGCAGACACCAGACGGGAGAACCGACTGGTTAAGCGCTAGGTACCCAGCAGTACTGAGCGCGGGTACCCGGCAATGGGGTGGCGTGGCACATTTTTATTGGTCTTCAGACGCCCTCCGGACACCGCACACAGTAAGAGGCTGCATCAGTGCAATAGGTTTTGGGAGGGCTCTTATTCTTGCAATACGATGAGTTTGATTCAGTTTGAATTCCTTATCTTAGATCAAAATGGAGGCAACCATGACTATTGCCTCCACACCTCATCAATTCTAATAGCTCATTTTATTACCTTGCGTTTAGTCTGCAAAGCCCACATGTAAATTTGTGCATCTTCTTTTATTCCTCACTGATCATGAGATTCATCTTGCTTGGTAGATTCGTGCTTTTAGTTTTTTTTCTTGTTAATGTAAATCAGGTTAGGCTATTTTAGTATTTTGTCAGAAATTCAAACTTTTTAGTAGATTGTACAAAAAAAACAAATGGCGACGATGCCGTTTCATATAGAATACTTCGGATTCATATGGGCTCGATCAAATGCAAAATTATGCAAATAATGCCATTAATGAGTTGCTTGTCTTTGTGCAGAAAAATTTCAACAGAAAGAAGATTTAGTCTTAATACTTAGGTTTGATTTGGGACAGTTTTTTTATTATTTTTTAAAGTTATTTTCTAGTATAAAATTTTTTATTTCGATAAATTTTTATACTAGAAGATTGTTTTAGAAATCAGGAAAAAAAGGCGCTCCCAAATGAATTTTGGCACTTACAACTTTAAATTTTAACACAAAAGATAAAAAAATTCAGTACAAACTTAAACAATTATAGTGAAAAAAACAAACAATTTCATTAAAAGTGCAAACAAAAAAAACACAAATAATTTCAACAAAAATAAAATTTGAAAAAAAAAAAGAATACAATATGATCTTACAAGATTATGGGCATCAACCCCTTACGCACTTTGGCTTGCAAATGATTTTCCATGAAGAGCCCAGAAATAGGATTTCAACATGAAAATTAAACATCAAATTTTTCTTTGTTGTTGCTTTGCATTACAGAATAATCATAGCTATGCGCGAATGCGAGAAGGTTCGTCGAGTGAATGCAGGCTTGTGGGAAAATTATTACGTTCGGACAAAAAATTGGAAATCCGGATATATACCTAGCAATACCGAGTGTTCGATACCGAGCTCCACGTGATGTGGCACGTGATTATTGGTCTCTGGACGCATTTGGTGTCCGGACGTAATAATTAATGTAGGTTTGAAGGGACAAATCCAACTATGGCGAGCCTGAGCCGAGCGACTGTGGCGATCCGGTTATTTGGTTGAGTTAGGATTTTTTAGGCTTTTAGATTTTTAATCCTTCGGTATTTAAATGCTTTAAATCTAAATCAAAATTAAATATTGACCATCTGATCACAAATAAATGGTGATGATTTGATGCTAAAAAGAACCATGCGGTTTAATAAAACCCCTCATCAGTCCCTAGGTTCATGATTCAACCTCGGTTCTGACCGGTTCAATTTGGATTCTTATATGTAGTGGCTCAATTTTAAGATTAGATTGGTTGGAGAACCAGTTTATGGTTGAATTGATTGGTCTGATCCAATCTTCAAATCTTTTGTTTTAATTTAGTGTTTGATTTTAAGGATTTGATTTAGAAATTCAATTGAGGATTGAGTAGATTAAATAATATTCGCCGCATTACATTTGAGGAAATACTGGGAGTACTTAATCATGAAATTATTAGGATGCTTTAGACTATGCAGTGGGTATAACTAAGGTTTTATTTGTGATAGTTTTCTTATTATTTTTTTAAAGCAATTTTTTAGTATAAAAATATTTTGAGCTAAAAATATTTGTATTAAAAACCGTTTTAAAAAGTAGTAAGAAAACTACACCAAAGAAAGCCTACGTTAAATTGATTTGTGAGATAGCTTAAGCTTATCTAGATAAATGTCTTATGGCTTGAGCTAGATGAGCTAACAAGCAAAGCTAAAGGCAATCTCAACTTTATTTGTTAGCTTGTGAGCTCACTTATTTTAAAAATATTAATATAAATATTCCTAAAATAAATTAACATTCAAGTGGTTATATACAAAGTTAATAAAGTATTTAAAAATAATTCTCTCTTCCTTGTGTTAAGAAGTTTCTTATTATTTCCCCCCTAATTTCTATTTTCTATTAATTTTTTACAATGATTGCTTGAATTGAAATATTCTTTCTTTCATTATAAATGAGTTAATTTGTAAGCTTGACACGAACCCATATAATTGAGCTCATGCCTAAAATTTATTAATTAGCAAATCTAAAGCTTAATGACGGAGATGGCTTATGCTCAACATAAGCACCAAAATTTTAGAATGCACGACTTGTTTTTATTTTTGCCTTTGTTGACCTCATTTTTGCTTGGGATAATTTAAATTCCAAACTCTATTCCTTCAAATCTCCAAACTCATGCTCCTTGGTGCCTTCGATGAGTCAAAGCATGCATGGATCACCTTGATTAACTTGGTAAAACTAGTCAATTCGGCCAAATGCACCAAATCTCATGCATTCAATCTAAATAGCTTCTAGAGACTCCCCATAGTCTATCCTAGTCATCTTGCCAAATTTGGCCAGTCAAAGTGGTCAAACTAATTAAAATTTTTTAAAAACTTGAAAGATCAAACTTGGTCAAATGCATCAAATCTCATGCCTTTAACCTGTGCCAGCTCTTTGAGCTGATTTAAATCAACTCTAGAACCTTCTTAGAATTGTTTAAACCCAAGACAAACCTTTGGTTCATCCCAAATCTAACCCAAGTGGTCTTGCCTTCATAAAATGCCAAAATTGGCTTTCCATATAGGATTGTATGACCAAATCCTGTCCACCTAACCACCTAAGACACCTGATAATCATCCAAGAAAGAGCTCTGGTCAATCCTAGCCCTTGGTCTCAAGCTTAAGGTTTGAAATGATCATTTGTTTATTTTGAACTCATGACAACACACCTCATCAACCAAAACCTCTCTAGAGCTCCCATTGTAACAGCCAAAATTCTTAACTATCGAGATATTGTCCACTTTAGCCTAATAGTCTCACAATTTTGTTATGTTGATGTAACTTCTAAGTCGGTCATCCATCCTAAAATTGCTATGGTATGAGCACGCTTAACTATGGAGTTTCTTACAAAAATTTCAACCATTGCATCAAAATGCACCTCGATGTTTAACAGTTTTATTTCTTTTATTTAAGGGCTTTCATAATCTCCCCCACTTAACTAACTAACGTTCTCGTCAGCATCTTTAATCTCATAATCATGCACCAGGAAGATAGGATTCTAGAGTTGGCTCCCATGGTGTAGCACTTTGTCTTATGTAGTAGGTAGTTCTCATCTTCTCACTGGTGTGTTTCTTTGATACTAGTTGTGATTTGGACTTATAATGACTCCAAAAAAAATAATTGCAGAGTCAACATGCAGGCTATTACACCCATAGCTTTCATTCTTTTCTTGGAGATTTCCTTTTCCATTCCCCATTCTTTTTAGCCATTAAAAGTTTAGTGGAGACAAGATCCAAGGTGACATATTGGTTCTTTCCCTTCAAGGCATCCCAACTTTCAATCCAGGAATGTTCAAGGGGTGAGTCCTTCATAGAAGTTATTCCTTATGCTCCAAGGAAGAGAACAAGCTCAAGAACAAGCCATTTCATCCACTAGTTCATGGTATGTTTCAAACTCTAGATTAAAACTTAGATTTTATATAACTTTCAAAATAGGTCATATGAAGCCCACAAAATGTATATACAATGCTTCATATGATCATAAACAAACCCTAAAAATTTTATTAAGTTTTGCCTAGTAAATAACCCACAAAAAAAAAAAAAGAAAATTCCTTAAAGAAATTTAATTCAAAGGAGAAGATGATAATTTAAGGACCCTCCAAATTATGCAGACGGTCCCAGATTTTCATTGTTTTGAAATCAATTGTACCATGCTGCATTGCATTTGGTATTTTGCCAGAATATTGGGTCGGGGCATTGAATCCCAACCATCCATAAAACTGCGAGGATAGCTGAATCATAATTGTTTGATCTCAAATTTGTGCTAGTTTAAATAGCCACACGCGATTCGATCCGCTTATATGGTTAAGGGAACCCCGTCGATGCATCAGCACGTACTCATCCCAATCCGCACGACATGTGTGCGCTCTACCGTCACTTACATGTTCTCTCTTCGTGCACCAATGGGTCTTATCCACTGTTTGCAATTGCTCGCCGTCGCCGTTGCATAATTAAAAAAAAAAATCATTTTTAAATTATAAGAAATTAAAAAAACTTTATAAAATAAATTGAAATTCATTTCTGAGCTCAAATTTACATGATTTTAGGCTCTAGTTAAAGATCAAGAATTTGATGATCTCTTACACATTTTAAAATATAAATAAATCATAGAGTGACTTGATAATGTTTGAAGATGTAATTTACATTTGAACCCCTAGAATTTTCTCAAATTATTCTTTACCATACACAGTGAGGAAGCCAGAAAAGTTAATGATTCAGGGGGGGGCCTAAATTTAAAATATGTTATATTTGCTCGCATCATTTTTATTGAAGTTATATTATCACTTAAAATCAATCTCCTATTATATCGTCTTCATCATCGAGCCAAGAGGAGCTCATTATGATCAAAATTAATGAATGCAAATAACATGACCCTTAGAGCTTAGAAGACATAAAATATCGTGCTCATGACGGCCTGTCGTTGTGGGGCAAGAGACGGAGCGAAGGAAATAATGAAAAGCTCCGTGGCTGAGATCGTTGACTTCATGAAGTCGAGAGAAGAGTATTATATAGGAAAATCGAACCATTGATTGTTTTTCATTGATCCACGAAAAAAATGATTTTGTGACTTCTTTGGATTAATAAACAAGTTATATGATGAAGTGGAGTAGAAGAAACTTGAATATACATCAGTGGATGTTTGGTTGTGTGTGCTGTCCATGAGTAACACGGTGCGCAGCACTTTTGTTGCGCAAAAATGTAGCAGAGAAAGAGCAAAACCCTTATGGTATTTAATTAGATCATAACACTACAAAAATAATTAAATAGTTGGATGAATATTTGTAATATTTAATACATTATTATTATAATATTGAAATAATTAGTTAGATGATAAATCTGATTGTTTAACTAAAATCACTATTTAAATGAATTAAATATTTTTAAATAATAGACGTAATAAAAATAGTTTATGCATCCAACTCTAAGTCACATCTTTTTAGTCATTTCAGTCCAGCAATGAAAACTTCAGTTCTCTCTCTCCTTTTCAATATTAGCCTGCATTTGTCGTTTCTCCCTCTACAGGAGCTTAAGCATATGCATGCTTCAGGTTAAAAGGTGGATTGAGGCTTTGAAATGGAAAAAGCATGTAATGAAAAATGAAAAGCAAAAAGAGGTTTACCTTTTTTTTTTTTTTTTTGGGGGGGGGGGGCGGGGGGGGGGGGGGGCGGGGGTGGGCGGCCAGATTGATCATCTAGGATGATTGACAGATCACCTATAAATTAGTATAAAAATAGCCATTTCAGCCAGGATGATCAGCCTTAGCTATGTATGATCAATAACAGAGTATTTGTACGCATTATCTAGTCGCATTCATGATTGTCTAGGCATTTAGTTCAATACTATATTGATCATCCAGTTATGATATGGGATGATAGGTGGCGATTTCATATCATCCTGAAAACCCTTTGGGACATCCAGTTATGATTCTCATCAGATAATTAAGAAAATTATAGTTTCGTCTTAGACGATAAGGGATCATCTTATGAAATATACTTGATCATCCAGTTACGATCCTAATGGATCTCCTGTACATATCTGTATTTTAAGATAATTTAAGAATTGATTACTCCGCTAATCATCGAATTTCAATTTATTCATGATTATTTTTAAATCATCCAGGAATTTAGAACAAAATTTGAAAATAAAAAATAACCAAATTATGATTGGTAGCTATTTTCATCATCTAAAACAAACCATCTAGATGATGTGGATCATCTAGTTATGATTAGTTTTAACACTGTAATTAGCATGTGCCCCCCTTGCCCCCCGCCCTCCCTCCGCCCATGACCATACATCATCTTGAGCTCAAATTTGGATAGAGTAAACTAGGGGATGTTTCCTACATCCCCTAATTTTTTCTTTTTCTAGGCTTGGTGAAACCCCTAAGTTTTGTAATTGATCCTTCATGGTCATAGGTCTTTTTTTCTTACCAAAAACTTTGGAAAGTCATTTTTCTCAATACATGTAGAGTTTGATGATACATGCGTTACTTCACATATTCATGCATCATTATCATATCATTTTTTTCACACATGTTCACTTTATGTTGCTTGTGAGGGACTTATTTTTGATGTCATGGTCGGTGAGTTGTAGGCTCCTGTGCCTCAGGAGAAGCTCCTTCATTATGTAAAGGTGTGTACATACATATTGGCTTGCTTCTCAGTTCAAGTATAAGCTTTATAACTTGCTAAGAGACCTTCTTTTGTTATGAATGATTCAGTGAAAAACACACACACTTCATATTATTGCTTTTACTTTCACCCAATGTATGGTAGGGTTTGTTATATATTGGCCATAGGATAGCTCACTAACAAAGCTTTGGCCTTGTTGACTAATCTTCCCCTCTATCAACCTTAGTGACCTTTCAAAGTTCATGAGGGTGGTTAAACCCTAAAGAACTAGTCCCAAGGATATCCAAGAGGCTGGAGGAGGGTGAATTGGTTATTTTAAAAAAAATTAATGAAATGAAAAATTAAAACCTCTTGATGTGGAAGTAAAATGAAATTTGAAATAATAAAAAAATCAATTATTTTCAACACAGATAAAATCACAGAAACATGCAAAAATTAAAATGCGAAAAAATAAATAGAAAGAACACACCAAGATTTATAATGGTTCAGTCAACTTGACCTAGGTGCACTCCCTGAAACCTCCTTTCTAGGTATTGCACTAAAAGTAGTGTCTCTTCTTTTGCCCTCAAGGCAAGACGGAGAAGCCCTTATAAAATATTTCCACCAACATGGTGAAGAAAAGAACCTTGAATCTTTTTACTCCCTCCTGAAGTAGGTAGAGAGCCTAAAAATCTTTTTTCACCCTCCTTGTGAAGGCAGAGAACCTGAAAATCCTTTTACTCCCTCTTAGAGTAGGGAGAGAACCTTAAAATACTTTTACTCCCTCCTGAAGTATGCAGAGAACCTGAGAATCTTTTTTCATCCACATAGTGAAGGCAGAGAACCTGGACCTAATGCTGATGAAGATCTCCCACTGAGTCACCAAAGAATGAGGGCAACAACTTGAAGAAGATGATGAATACCTTACTTGGAGCAACCTTTTTCAATCCCTCACAACTCTCCCTTAGATGGATCTCTCTCACTCAATCTCTCCCTCTTCCTTCTCTAAGCTCTCTCTTAGATCACCTCCACAGCAAAAGATTTACTCAATGGTAAATACAATTGCTTAAATAAAGAGCCTAAAAAAGAAGCCCTAGTTTTTAATTTTGCATAACTGATCATCTAGGATTATTGACAGATCATCCTATATAATTAGTATAAAATAGCCATTTCAGCCAGGATGATCACCTTAGCTATTGTATGATCAATACAAGTATTTGTACGCATTATCTAGTACGATTCTATGATTGTCTAGGGCATTTAGTTCAAGGTACTATATTGATCATCCAGTATGATATGGGATGATGGGTGGCGATCTTCATATCATCCTGAAACCCTTTTGGGACATCCAGTATGATTCTCCTAGATAATTAGAAGAAAATTATAGTTTTCGTCTTAGATGATAGGGGATCATCTTATGAAATATACTTGATCATCCAGTACGATCCTAATGGATCGTCCTGTACAATCTGATTAAATAATTTAATAATGATTACTCCCCTAATCATCAAATCAATTTATTCGTGATTATTTTAAATCATCCAGGAACGATTAGAACAAAATTTGAAAATTAAAAAATTACCAAATTATGATTGGTAGCTATTTTTCATCATCTAAACAAACCATCCTAGATGATGTGGATCATCTAGTATGATTAGTTTAATCACTTGTAATTAGCATGGATGCCCTAATCAGGGTTTTATTTTTAACTGATTATCTAGTACGATTTCAAATCATCCTGTACGATTATGTCAACTAAAAAAATACTCTAAATCATAAATTTCTCTTCCTAAGAGTGTGTGTGCATGGTTACTTAGCTTAGGGTCCACCATATTCAAAATTTGACTCAATAAAGGTAAAAATTATATTGAAATGATATTACAAGCATACTCAATCATAATCTACCCGATCTTGAGCTGATTTGTATTGCAAGTGGTCTTTGTGGACCTGAAAGGTTAGTAAGCAGGGCAAACAAAATAGATATGCAATAGTAGTGGAAAACAAATAAGAATATTTGTTATCTTTAAAATCATAGTACTTGGATCCAGATTTATAACAATCTTTATATGGCCAACTAGGTCTATAGTGTAGGCCAACTATATATACCAAGTGCATCAAATTTTTTATTTTTAGCATGAAGAAAACTTCGCTAGGTTATTTTTTTCAATAAAATGCATAAATAGCTAAAAAAACTCATTAATGATTTAGAGCTTTTATTATTTGTTTCCATAAACATAAACATGTCAAAACTATGAAAGCATGTAAAATTTGAGCTCTAACATGTTAGGTTGATCCATATACTAACTCAACATAGGATGATTATTCATACGCAGTAGATTAGGCCCCATCGATTCAACCTAGTCTAGAACTTATGTTTTAAATTTATTTACTATAGATATTAAGTTATATATCTTATAAAAAGTTTTATTCCAAAATATTTTAAAATATAATACATGATGTTGAATAAGTAAATGAATTTTAAGTTAAATCGTAGTGCCTTAGCCTATGTCTGATTTGTGTTCACCCTTGCATCCTTTTCCTTAATTCATATGAAGTATATCAGTTGGAATTCTCGGGCTACGGGGCTATGAGTCCTAAGAAGAGTCAGTTCTCATGTTGTTTGTTATGATTCCATGTACCTCACAAGCGAAGGAAGAGAGGTCCAATGATTTGCATATGTCATTCCCTTTTAGAAATTTAAAGCTACCCTCAGCAGCCTAATAATCCCTATTCCTTAACCACTTGAGTGTCCAACCCTAGGTCTCGTAGGACTTTTTTATATCCTTATGTAGTGAGTCTTCCATTACGATGATGGCCTTTTAAAATTGATAAACGTTAAACATAAAGCTTAGGATTTTTGTGGTGGGTAATTGGCCAACTTTAGTCTCACATATTGGCCTTATCCCGAGTCTTAGAAAATTAAGGAAGGATTAGCCACCCTTGTATCCTTTATAATCATTCTATCCTTAGTTAGGTTTATGATTGAGGATGGTGCCACTTACCCCTCAATTTCTTATAACTCTAGCATAAGTTAGGACTCATATATTTTGGGCTCTTTATAACTTAATGATCAAAACTATAATCTTAAAATAATGATCAGTAAGCAAGAGAATAATGATCAATAAGTTATGTCAATTCTATACCCAACTATTACAAAATAGTTTATATATCATCTTATTCAATCAATACACCTGTCATTATCATATGCTTATCATGCAATGTCCATATTATGCACGTATATCTTGTAAATCATGTGATTCGTATCAAATGACTTTATATCTATTTTATAAAAATTAATAGATACTTGAATAAGTTATAATCTATATCTTATTTAAATCATGTCATGTCAATTATATAATTATATATATATTATACAAGTCCTGCAAGCAAGATAAGGCATTGAGCTATATGTGGTGTTTTTTCTTTATCTAGTCCTTTTTTTAAGAATGATCATATCACAAGTCATTTAGGTCAAGTGGCTATCATATCAAAAGTCATCACATTATGTATGTTGGTGTATTATATCATATCAATTTATCTCATTATGGATCCCTTTTCATATCATTTAAGATTACACCATAAATCTTATTTTAAAAAAAAGCCCATCTGCCCACCCTCTTATATAAGGTAACATGTCTCATGACAATCTAAATCAGCCAATCAATTCTGACCGCTATTCATAAATACACATATTTCACGATATATATATATATATATATCATAGTAAACAAGTGATATTATGGATAATATTCAACTTAGTACTTCAATCTAGTGCATATGAGTATTCATTTAAATAATGATTAGAAGTATTCAAAAGAAAATTGTATACTCATTTTTACATGTTTATGACTACAATAGATGAATTATAGTAAGTATGCATGACATACACTAGTATTATAAGATTTGATAATTATGTATCCAATTTTATATTTATTTAAATATCTCAAATTAAGAAATTTCCCCCCAAAATATAAAATATATAGTGAAAATTTAATATGATCATATCAATATGTGTAGAATGATTAAAACTATAACACATGAAAAATTACATATTAGAAGTTTACTAAAATTTGATATATCATAATTTTTTAAGTTTTGAAAAAAAAATAATAATACAAAATAAATAAAATCACTAAAATCAGATGTAGGGTAATGATAGCCTATCTTGTGACAAGAAAATTTTTAACTAGTCTGACGAACAAAAATAGCTCTAAGACCTCCAATCAAAAATTTCTTTCTCCTCACCACTTTTTTCCTTTAATTTCCCTTTCTCATTCTTTGTTAGAATGATTTGGGAAAGGGGAAATGGGCATTTAACTTATAGGAAGTGAAAGGAGATTTTTATAATAAAATATATTAATGATATATTTATAATTAAGCCAATTATTTAATTTTTGGCATAAAATTCTTATGAATTCTTTTATAAATTCAAATCTAGAGATTTAAAAATAATGAAATATTCATAAAATAGTCAATCATATTTAGAATGCTCTAATGAAATTAATTTGCAAAATGGACACCTAACTGTTAAAAAAACCCACTGGTATTGACATGTTAATTTTTTAAGAAATTATAATTAAATAAGAAGCTTCTTCTTTTCATGTCTAAACTACCCATAAAATTAAGAAAAAATTATAATTAAAGTACAAAAATACTTATATTATGGCAAAGACGATTTGTAAATTAGATTTATAATGACTCTAAAAATATTATTTAACTATAGAATATGGGTTATTATAATCTAAATTTCCGCTTTAGAAAAATATCATCCTCAACATTTCGTAGTATAGATCACTGATCACTAGTCACATTTATCATTCATATCAACTATCAATTTTATCACTTATTAATTAAATCAAATCATATATGTGCATATCAGTCAATATATATATCAATCATTAATCATATGAATGTAAATTAATAAATTTCAATATATTTCAATCAAAATAATGATAATTCGAAAGATATCTTATACTAGTGGACCTCTTTGGAGCATCTTTCACTTTTTGCTGACTTAAAATGTATACCCTCTACTATATTTGGGATTTTAATCACTAATTATATGAGTTGTCTCAAACTCTCACTCACGTATCTTCTGATGTCGTTTGTGACGGAATTATTATGATGTATTTTTCGGCGGAATAGTTATCGATATTTTACCGACGCTGTTTACGTCGGTTTATACGTCAGAATATATAAGCATATCGTATACTATGGCGCATTTTACTCCGGAAATATCCGGCGTATTAGACGCCGGTCATTTTAAACACAATAAAATATTACCGTCATAAAAGATGTCGGAAAAGCTTCAGGCATTTTATATGCCAGAAATTCCATCGGCGAAAGCCCTATTTCCAACTCGAGCCCGTCTGGCTTACCATTTACTTCTGCCATTTCGTTTGAAGTCTTCGCTCGACTTCGTCACCACAGTGACGCCCCACCGTAGATCGATACTGTCAAGCCTTATGGACTTCCACTAGAGGTCGCCGGCGCTCACCGCCTCTGTTGTCGGCGAAAGGACTTAGTTTTCAGAAAAATCAACCATGAGTTTCAAAATTTTTTTTCATGGATTTTCTTAAGATAAATTTGCATAGAATGGTAAGGAGTTTTGTTTTATAGGTTGGAGTAGCTCCGCCACTGTGAAGATGGTTCAAAATATTTTGCCGACGTTCGCCGCCTCAGTCGCCGAATTCATCCATTGTAAGATTTTATTTCTTATCATTTTTTATTAGACATTTGCAAGAGGATGTGCCTTGGTGTTTACTTTTTGCTGACAATATTATTCATGTTGATACGAGTATAGAGAGATATGAAATACTAGTCCTAGTGAGGGGATTGTGACTTTGGGCGAGCAAGTCGTTAATAAGAGTACATGTTTTAGATATATTGGATCTATTGTTCATAGTGTTGTAGAGATGGGAATACTCAGGTGGATGAGTGGCTTTACCCTTAGAGATAGTTTCAAAATGAACATATACGTGATAAGGTTGGAGTAGCTCCATTGGAAGATAAGATTAGAGGAAAAACATTTTAGATATTAAAAAAATATTTATAATGGTGAAGGAAATGCCTGATGATGTGATGTGATGTTTGGAGCCTTGTATTTGGGCACATAAAATGATGATAATTATAGGAAAAATATAATTAAGCATTTGTTGTTAGAAGAAGAGTAGACGGGCAATGGAAGTCGGAACGATCGTAGTCAAGTTGTTGTTGACCTCTTTTTTTATGAGGCCACTTTTGACCCATTTCTGAACTCTAGACCCTAGGACCCCTGGAACCTAGGTTCCCCTTGACTCTAGATCTTAGGATCCTTCTAGTCCCCAGACCTTAGGATCAATTTAGATCTTAGATCAATCCAGTCCAAAATCTAAGGCTAAGGGTTTAGGTCTTGAAAGTCTTTCCTAATATTTTTTTTCAAATACTTTAAAATCTAGTCAATTGGTATCTGATTCAGGGTCTGTCAATTCCATGTTGATATGACATGTCTCTAATGCCAACCATCCAAATTTGAGCTCATTTGGAGGACTCTAGCCCCAAAAACTAGGTTAATTTCCAAAAGTTGCAAAACCTATAAATATTTACAACTCATGCCACTTGGCATATCACCTAGTGGAATTTGACTTTGGAGCTCCCTCCAAACCCTTTGATCTCTTCGAGTCCTTTGATATTGACTTGTTAAGCATTAATATACATTTTTTTTACACATTTTGACCCAGAGTTGACCTAAGGCCAAAATGACCAAAATGCCCTTTAAGGGGATTTTTGGACTTTTGACGTAAATTCGATTTGACCTAGCTTCATCAACCTTTGAAACTTCCTCCAATCATTTTCAAACTGTATTTAGGACCTATTGGACCCAATTCCAAACCTTGGGTCAACTTGGTTGACCAGGTCAACCTAGTTTGACCTAAAGGCCCCTTAAGGGCCAAAACAATCATTTTGACTGAAATGACCTCCCCTTGCCTTTGAACCTCTTCCAACACACTCAAAATGCCATTTCAAACTCGTTAGGTCCAACCCCTTCCATTGGGTCAACCTAGTTGATCAAGCCAGCTCAAGTTGACCCAATCAACTATAAGACCCATATTCAATAAATTCAATCCCAAACAAACTCTGAACTCGGTCAAACTATATGAACACCTCTCCCAGTGATATGAACTTGACCGAACAAGTTGCCCTATCCAACGGTTGACTTGGTCAACCAAGTCAAAGTTTGGTCAAATTCAACCCCTTTGGATCAAATCACTTAATTCAATCAAGGTTAATCCAATCAAATCCTTCAAACCTTCAATTCCACTCCATCTCATGCCTTGGATACATCCCATCCATGGGTGAGTCAAAATGAAATGACTTTGACCAAGTCA
Organism: Dendrobium catenatum; assembly: GCF_001605985.2. NCBI lineage: Eukaryota > Viridiplantae > Streptophyta > Magnoliopsida > Asparagales > Orchidaceae > Dendrobium > Dendrobium catenatum. The sequence continues at coordinate 1,390,166 of NW_021319551.1, forward strand.
ATCCTTAAGTATTTGGTCAAAGCCACCAAATGGTTAAATACTCATTTGAATCTCAAATGCATTGCTCCAAAGCTTTGAAGTCCAGCCAATCAGCTCAATATCTCCCTTCTATGTCACATAGGCAGTCAAGTTGATTGTTGACCAGTCAAACTGGTCAACAAACCATCAAAACCCATTCAAATGGCCAACTCTCCTAGCCTAGGCAAGTTCCTTTCAAAGCCAGCTGGTTAGGGTTTCCAAATTAGAGATAAAGCTCTATAATCAACCTCTAAACTAGGCCCAGGCTCTGGTTTAACATAAAAGAGGAGTGGTCCCCTTCCTTAAGCCCAAAGCCACCAATAAAATGCTAATCAAACCCAGCCTTTCCCCTGTTATTCCAGAGGCATGGGACATTTATAAGGCATCTAGGGGAGGCCTCTGAAACAACAGGGCCATCCAATTTGATCCATGAGATTTGAATAGGGCAAAAGCTCATTTTTTATCATCATTCAAACTCATGCACTCTTTCACTCTCCCTAGTCTCCCATCTTCATGAGAGCTTCCCACACTCTCAAGCACTCCCTAAGACCATTCCAAGCCTTCCCCCACTTTCACCATTAAAATCATCATTTTAGTTGAGAAAGGGAGGGAAAAGAGAGAAACATTATCTCTCTTGGATATCTTCAAATCTAGTCGTCAATATCCTCTGGAGTCTTCAGCAAACATGTAAAGGACATCAACAGGAGAAAAAGGAGACAGAGATTGCAAAAATTCACCTACTAGTTTGTAAGATTTCCTCACTCTTAGGTAGAAATCAAATTTGAAACTGCATAAAATATACAATGCATGGAGCCTTCAAACTCCATGCATTGTTAGATTGCATCTCTCTCTAGCTGTGTTTTAAATTTCATAAATTTTCATCAAGTATGTTGAAAGATATGTATTGTGGCGAAGATAGTTTGTAAATTGAATTTATAATAACTCCTGAAATATTATTTAATTGTTAAATATATGCTATTACAGCTACATCTCCATAAGTGAGTAACTAACTCGAGAAGTATGCAACAACCTAATGAGTGTACTACATTAAAAAAGCATGTGAACACATTATGCAAATGCATCAAAATACGTGCAAGTGCATCACATGAACGTATGAAAAGTGTGCATATTAATTTAAAAGAAAAATTAACTCCCCGCATATGCCCTAGCAAATATGCTAAATGCTTATATGCCAAGGTTTGAGAATGTTGTGATGGGTTTAAAAGCTCACCAATTTAAAATCCTATCTTCAAACTAAATACCCGCATGTGCTCAAACAGTCACATATTATCAAATATTCAACTTTTATCCTCCTCCTTGAAAGGACTAGAGTCGACATGACTTGAATAATCAAATGAACCTCTAATAACATGTCAACCGAGACATTTAATTTTAGTTCATGTTTAGCCTTTAAAGATACTTTCTGCAAAACTTATCATAAGCTCTTGATTCTTAGTGTTCATATGATAACTAATGAGGCCCATAATCGAACACAATCCTTTGTTAGCATGCAAACAGAGTTGACAAGTTTTAAATGACCAATTACATAAAACCCTAGTGATGGTCGTGTTGAAAGCTAAATTTACCTTAGGGAAAAAAAATTAAAAAAAAAAATAAAAAAATAGCATGAGGGGACTATACCTTTAAATGTCTCCAAATTGCTATGAAATACAATTTTTTTAGAATGACTTCAATATCACCTAATGATGACCATATTAAAAGTAAATCTCAACCAAAGAAGACCCTATCTTTTAAATGTCTCCAAACTCCTATGAAATATCAATCATTTTCAAGTAATTCTAGCATTATCTCGATGATGGCTGTGTTGAAAGATAATATCAACCGGAATGATTAATTTCAAAATATCAAGCTCTAAAACTCAATAAATGTCAAATTATTAATATTTAAAATTGAAATTAAATACTTAAAACTTAAAACAAAATCCATCCACCCTCCTTAGTCATTTGACTAGGATAAAAAAACTCAAGAATAACTCTAGCTTGTAAAGAGTGGATCTCTAAATCGAGAATATCACTAAGATTAATTATCAAATAATATATTATCAATAAGAAAGTGACATTTCTCCTCTAATCGGTAGCTTGGCGGACTCCACAAAACCCGTAGCCTATGATGCACCGATACTTCTCCTCAAAGAGGCGTGCACAACACTCACCCGACACTCATCCGACACATGTCGGACACGCTGAAAACGTGTCCGATTAAAAAAATTAAATACAAATTAGACACACATGTCTGACACGCGTATCTTAAATATTTTATGAATTTTTTTAAATATAATTTCTTATATTTGGCAGTATTTAAACTAAATTTATTATTTCCTATCCACAACACCAAATCAACGTCCGCACTTAATACCCAATTATTGAATATTCTCATTTTCATTTCTTTTTTGCAGTGAAGGTATTTTCATCTCCTCTCTCAATGACTGATAAAAGATATTGACGCCTGAATTTCGACATCCTAATACTAAAAATTTTAAACACAAATTCTATTTAAATGACTTATTATTTTCAAATTATTTTTAAAATTATAATTTTTAAATTTTTATACACTATTTTTTAAATATAAAAACTATAATACCGTGTCCAACCTACGTCCGTGTCATATATTTTCAATAACTGACGTGTCTCGTGTCTGTGTCGTGTCGTATCTGTGTCGCCGTGTCTGTGTCTATGCATCATAGCCCGTAGCGTGGCCAGACAGATCTACACAGAAAATGGTTATGACTGGTCCTCTAATCGAGCTTGGTCAGATGGGCCCACAAAAAACTAGTGGTTTGGCCATAATGGCTCCTTGTGATAAACAATTATAATTGCGGCTCTCTAACCTAGTAGCTTGGCCAAATGACTCCACTATATTACGGTCATAGCTGAAAGCTTATTTGTTCCTCAATAGCTAGTTACTATTGAGTAATTAATTATATGGTACAATTGATAGGGCACAAAACCCTCTCTAAACTATGGTCGTCATGAATTAGTCCTTCAAACAAACACTCACACCAAGTTTACAAGGCACCCTTGCACATAGCAACTGACGGCTGACGACAAGAATCTTTTGGTCATGTTATATTAACTATCCCCTCTGGCTAAGTAGACTATGAACCATGATGACCTGAGACAACGAAACTTGAGATATTGATCGGGTTTATCATTATTGCAGGTTTCCACTTTTCCCCCCCCCCCCCCCCCCATCTTTTAAATGTCTCCAAACTACTATATTTTAGATACTAAGTATTTGTTTAATGAATAACCTCAATCGAAAGCATTCTCTTATTATCGATAGAGGTAATTAATTATAATGGATTGCGCCTACAGAAAAGCATAACTCAATTCTTAAAGTCATTGCTAAGAGAGTGAAAACTCTTATCATAATCTTATCTGACAATCTAAAATTTTCTTCGAAACATAATCAGTTAATATTCCCCATGAACAAACACGAATAAATCAAGCCGTAAAACTCAACTTTTCTGGAGCCCACATACAATTATAATCTACTATCAAGTCAAACATTATCAAACAAAATTATATTTTTACTTGAGTTGTTAAAAAATGAAATTATAAACACTAGTCGAATGAGAGACAATTATCAACAAAAACATGATTAAAAATAGAAATAACAAATTTTTTACTCTTACAAATCATAACAAGAACAACATATCACCATTCAATTTCTATTAAATGAATCCAGGAACAATTAATTTCATTTCCTAAGAAAACCCAATAAAATATTAATGAAGGAACTTTATATTTTCATTAATGAAGGTGCTTGATTTATTTGTAAAGCACTGATTTACTGGCCTCATGAAATTTCCCGGCAATGCGTACTAATTCACTTGCATAGATGTCAATGAGTCAAAAAGATAGCCAAAGCTAATGCATCTTGCCATTGTGCTAACGCAGAAATAGGAATTTGCAATCATCAATGGCAGTCTGCTTCACTTCATCAAGTGCCATACAACTATTCCATAATTCGTTGAAAATGTAAGTCCTCTATTAGCATCACTAATGTCAACCGCACTTGAGCTTCGTTTGGGATAATTTTCGTGCTGCTTCCTAAAACAATTTTTTAGTATAAAATTTTTTAATTCAATTTTATATTAAAAAGCTGTTTTAGAAAACAATAAAAAATTATCTCAAACGAAGCATTACCTAAAGGCAAGAATTCTACTTCCATAAGCCTAAAACAAACTCAAAGAGATATCAACTGCATTACTAAGATAACAGCTAACAAATAATTACGAGCAATAAAAGATCAAAAAAATTATAAAATGAGAAAAAGAATTTAAAATGATTTTTAGACTCTTTATAAGATATCAAAATAATCACCAACTATATGAAAAGATCATTTTGATCCTTCAACTATTTACAGAATCAAAATAATCACATCATGGATTATTTTGATTCATTTTTAAAAACTCGAGGGATCAAAACGACCATTCAATATAGTTGTGAATCATTTTGATCCTGTGTAAACAGTCACGCGACCATTTTAATCTTTTTCTCATTCTAAAATTAATGAAGACAGCCTTACTCTTACGCAACAAAGAGAATTTTTATGATTAGAACTACTAATTTCATATAATAAAGAAAACAATCTAACCATTGGAGCTTATAAATTTGGAATCAGTTAAATGCACATCCCTAAGTTTATTTGCTTTCCAGCAACATACATTGCCAACGACCATAAAAAAATAAAGAAATTTTACAAATCCTGACCAGCAATAAAAATAAAAATAAAAAAAGAAATCTTATAAGAATTAAAAGGGGTAGCATTGCTGCCATCCATGTGATGTGGCAGCAGCACAGCTTGCATGCGGCATTGTCAACCACCACCACAGAATTCCAGATCTGAAGTATCTACAAGGAACATCAGCAGTAGAGTTCGAAGGTCCGCAGATGTAACTTAAAGACTGCTACGTATTTTATCTGGTGTTTCTGCGCATGGTAGTACAACAAATTGGAAAACGTTATGACAAGAACTAGGCGTACAGGACAAATAATGAGGGGACCATAGCATATACTTTCATTCTGCAATCAGCCAATTAAAGGGAATACCACTGTGATAGGAAATACTTGAGTTCTCAAGTAATCCTATCGGAAATAATTGAGTTCGCAAGCAACCCTAACGATAAATTGGTAAAAACAGCGAGAAAATACACAAAATAAACTCAAAACAGGAATTTATATTATATGGAACGAAACAAACAAGACATAAAGCAAAGATACAATTGATCATCTATTCGAGAGGAGGATCGTACTCTCACAATCTCTAGAAAATAAGTCTAGAGCCCAAAACTCCTCAAGAGACTCCAAGAGATACAATCACAAAGCATGTCATAACCCTCCCCCTCTTATCCATATTTATATATAGCCTTAATCGCCGCCCCTTCTTACTAAAAATAACTTATTTTAAAAAAAAAAATAATGGCGGTCAAAGGAGTGGACCCCACCCCCTTAGGCGGCTAGGGAAGAGGCGGCAAAGGCCCGCCTCTTGTAAACATGGACTAGCCCTTGCTGGGCCGGTTTGAGTCGGTTATTGGGAACCGACTTAACACTGGCTACAATGAATGTGGGGTTGGAGGGCGGAGGATTGATGTAAGCAATGCAAGATTAATGCCACAAAAGAATCATATTATATATATATATAATCTCAACATAGATGATGAATAAAAATAAAATAATGAAAAACTTCAGAGATCATTTGATTTCATTAGCCAAATTTCTCTTCAAACAATATGCTACAATGCATAATTTGGGCGTGGGTCAATTTCTGCTGGATCTGATGACAGAAGAGATAAAGCTTGTTGTAAAAGAGATTTAGAAGATTACGTTAGTAATTACTTAACAGAGAATATTAACATTATTATTTCTTTCTCATTCTACACATAGTATTTACTTATATAGATACTACTGCTATAGGGAAATCAACCAAGATCTTTTCTCTAATATGGTATTGGAGTAGGGTTAATCCTAAGCCCCACCCCAAGTCCGCCCTTCAACTAGATTTAATCGAGATCAAATTTAATTGATTTAACTATATAACTATTTTAGTATGTCAACAGCTATACACACTTCGGGACTTCAGGTTGCATCACAAATAAGCATTATTGTACATTTCTTTTTATATTAGCTATAGGCATACTTATAAAGGATATTGAAGTTATCGTTTTTTGGTGAATGCTTTTCGCAAATGATAATATTCCAATCAATAAGGAATCTACTAAAATAAAAAGTTTGAGCAATGTAGAAATGTATAAAGGTGAAAGGGCTTTGAACTAACAAAACAAAGTAAAGTGTATCGTTTGTAATGTTAGTTGATGTGTATTTATAATAATAAGTCAATGTTAATAGAGGGCAAAGTGACAACTAGTTGTGATAGGTTAATATTCCTTGGCTCTATTATACAAAAGAATGAGAATAAATTATGACATGCTTTTTAGTTAAAATTAGTTAATTAAGATGGAAAAGGGACATAGGAGTAAAAAATTAGTAAATCTTATAATCCCATAAAAATTTGATGTATGAAACTAAGCATTCAATAAAAAAGTCAAATATCTAGCAAACAACTATACCACTATAAAGTGTGGCTTGTGATTCTTTCCAAAGTAAATCTCATCCAAACATTAATACTTTTAAAATTAAATCATAAGCGTACATTTGGCAAACAATGGATTACCCAACGCTCTGTATTCCTCTTTTTTAAAGTAAATTGTGATCGCACATTCGCCCAAACCTTTGTATTTCATTGCACTAATGGTAGTATAGATATAAGCTCTATTGGGAACTGAATTCTCAAACTTATTCGAAACTCCTCTTGTGCGATCGTTGGAATCTGCGGCGGCTGACACAGTGAACTTCTCTTGGTGATCGCCCGGATCTGCAGCAGTCACCGCTGAAACTATGCATGCCTCCTATTTTCTTCAAAGAAAGGTTAGCTTGAAAATTTTTGGCATTTCCTTCTCATTTCTTCTCCTTATGGGCAACTTTTTTTGGCATACATCCTGCTTTCTTGTTGATTCTGGGCAACTATCGACTGTAAGAAATTATTTGTGTTAAAATTTGCTATATGTGGAGTATTCTTTGGATTTGTGTTTAGGAATGAAAAATTGTATTAAATGCTCATTTAGTTTTTTTTTTTTTTCGTTCTTGGGAAGAATTACTCATACCTCTTTATTAGGATTATACTTTTTTTCTACAATTGTTTGATAAAATGCCTAAATATTTTCTATCGTAATGGGATTTGTATGGCTGAACTGTATTAGGCTTGTTCACCCAGTCTTTGATTTGGTGAAAGTGTTTAGCATCTCATTTCTGAGATTGTTTTCTGTGAAGACATCCATGGAGGAGGTAGTAGTCTCAATGACCGACAAGAAAACAGTTTGCCAATGCATTGATGGGATAGTGAACTTCCTTATCGCCCCTGACATGGACTATTACAGATATATATGCTTTTTATATTAACTTATGAATAATGCATATATTATACTCATGAGTTCAAGTTATTATAGTCGTGATGAATATGTGAATTGCTGAATTTGTCTTCTGCAGTATTGCATGAATTGGAGAGGGGACGAGGCTTTCCAATTTGAAGGGTACATCTAAAATGAATAGCTATATGTATCTGCAGGTACTGAAAGTGATCATATTTCCTTATGTTTGTGATGCGGGCCACCGCCGACGCCGACCGGGAGAGGGAGGGCCGGCTACCCCGCGGCTCGCGGAAGCAGCCGGAACGGGCGCCGCGCCGTTCAATCTGCCGAAGCAGGGACGCGGGAGGGGGACGCGGAGCGGGACGGGGCCGATCGGCTTGAGTTGAACCGGTCCATTTCTGGACCGGTTAGGCTCAGGTCTAGCCTGAGCTGGGCGGTTAAGTTTGGGCAGCCCACTAGTGGGTTTGGTTGGGTTTTTTGCTTGCTATAAGTAGGGATTAAGGGGGGATTTCTAGGGTTATGCAAGATTTGAGTTTTCTCTTAGCCTCCTTAGTTTCTTTCTCTTGTTTTTCTAGGGTTTGTAGTGGGAGACCTTGTCCTTCTCGAAGTGGACAAATTGTATCTTGTTTTCCCTTGGATTTTGAATGCAAAGGTTTTGGTTCTTCATATCATCCCTCTTGTGTTGATTTTTTCCTTGATTTGGAGGAAAAATCTTTTCTTTGAAGGAGCATTAGGGCAAACCCAAACTTGGGAACCCTAGGGCGTATCAGTTTGCTACATACATTATTAGTTATTCGCAATAAGCTATGTATTCGGAGTGCTGGGAAGCAGAATTCGTGAATAGTTAATAAATAATCAGGTATTGGTGTTAGGGCTGTTGTAAAGAGAGGCATGAAACATAAAGGCATCAATAATCTATACTACTATAAAATATGGCTTGTGATTCTTCCCTAAATAAATCTCATCCATACATTAATATTTTTAAAACTAAATCATAAGCATATATTTGGCAAGCAAAGAATTGTCCAACGCTTCGCATTCCGCTTTTTAAAAGAAAGTCATGATCAACAGCCCAATCGAGATCCTAACATCAATTAGAAGATTAACTTTATTTATAAGCATTCATACTCACATGCCTAATTATTTTATAAGGTTTTGCTTGTCTGGATTCAACTTCCAAAGAGTTTCAGTAGAAAATAACCGTTTTCATTCTTATCAACACCTTATCTCCTCTAAAAATTTAACAAATAATTTATACACATCAATATTAGAATTACATTAATCATGTGATGACTAGCTCTGGCCTAATCTCCCAATGAAGCTCATACATGATTTGTGCAAATGAAGATGCAAATTTACTAGACTTGACTGAATATGCAAATTCAATAATGGGATGGAAAATAAAGTTCTTTGAATTCCAAGAAATATAGACTGTAATGACTTGAGCATCAAAATATTATTGATGAGAGGACAATTAGTTGGGAAGGATTAATTATAATGAAAACAGACATTACTTAACGCAATGTAAAATATACTATAGACAAAGTCCATATTCAAAGTTCTAAGTGCCATGTCAATAAAAGACTACATAAGGAATAAGTCTAGTAATACCATCAATAAGTCATTCTCTTCAATTAGAAAGGAAGAAGGCTTAAGTACAAGTTGACTCATTGTACTTATAGCATCCAAAATATAGATAGGACTAAGAGCACTATCATGCTACGGCTAATAACATCATTTCCTTAAGTATAGATCAAAGAGTCCCAAAAATGTTAGAGAGCAACTTTCTTAGGGTCCTCAAGTTAAAACTCAACCCGTGGTTCTATAGCATTATCGGCCTCACATAGATCCACCTAAAGTTAGTCATCCCAATTTGTAATGTCACTATCAATCTTAGATTATGATTCTTTATTATCAATTTGTATTAAGGTAGAATGCACGGATTATTCATTTATAAGGCCAATGCGTAAGATGCTACTAGCTTAATAGTTTTGCTCATACAACCTACATCACATGACATAGGATGTCAAATAAGGCCATCAAACCAGCAGCCCCCGCTCCCAAAACTCCTCTTCCTCTCTCGTGCCAAGGTAAAAATACCTAAGAGCTTCGAGTTGTTATTGTTCGAGTTGCGTGGGGGTTCAATAGCATTATTTGTGCGAAAGAAGCATTTGGATCGAAGAAATCTCAATCCTCAAGGTGAAAGCTTTATTCTGATCTTACTCCGCCTAAGTTCATGTTTTTGTAGTTGCAAATATCATCTTATCTTGATTTTACTTCTTCAAAGGACAAACGGCTCGCATCTGGTGGAATTTCTGGAGGTGACCATCAGCTATATTGTTTTTCTTAAAGGATTTTATCCTGCAGGTAAATTTCCTGCAATGTTTTCCTTTCTCTCTTAGATTCCAAAGCATTCTCCCCTCTTTTCCCCTGTTTTCTAGGAGATTTTGACTAGAGGTATGTGAATGTGGTTGTTCAAAAGGCTGCTTAAAAATCTCTTCTGTATTACTAGAGATGATCAATAGAATTTTTTATTACTATCCTTCAACATTTTAAGTTTAGAATAAACTAAAAATATCAATTATAAAAAAAGGCTAAACATATCTCGATCCTGCGGACAATTTTTTTTTTTCTCCGGGGAATATTTTTTTTTTTTTAATAATTAAATTGTGAATTTTCTGTTTACAAAAACAAGTTAAAAATAATTCAAATAGTATATTTTCTATTTATAATTAAACTGAGTTAAAACTAAAATCTATGATTGTTGTACAATTGAACAAACAAGGACAGTTTGGCCCCTTGAGGGGACAATTTTTCACAAAAGGATGGAATACAATTTTTTTGCATGAGTTGAACCTTAATTTGTGGAGGAAGCAAGGGTTGATGATTTTGGATCCTCCAAGCATTTGAATTGGCCTTCTTTGGGAAAGATTTACATGAAAAGGTTAGATATGTGCATGTTTTGTATATACAAATCAACTTCATACAATGCACATAAATATTGGGATGATATTCATACAAATAGCTTGCATCTTATTTTTTGTAAGATCAACCATTTGATGTTGATCACCAGCTTCCATACCAATTGCAACCTACAACTAGCATCAACATATTATAATAATTACATTACTAATAAAAATAATTCAACATATTTTGATAGTTACTATTGAAGCATTGCAATTCTGCTTCATGTGCTGCCTTGATTTGATGATCAAACATTTGCTAAATGCTCTCATCTTTAATCACGACCATCTAATATATGATTTCATTATTAAGATTATAACACCAAGGATGAATACTTGTTCATGTGATATTTTGACTCCTTATACGATATCAATGATTATTTATCTATTTATGACACGCATTTTTCAATTTATTTTCTCTATGCAATGCTCATAGCTTAAAGGTGGGATGGTTGATCACAAGTTCACAACTATTTTAACAGTATCCATTAACAGTTTTGGTATCTCTGGATGTGGTGACCTCTATTGACTAATATAGGCTTGTATTATTCATGTTTTTAGATTTTGATTTTGACAACATGTCTCATAATTAATTTGAAAACTCACGAATACAAACTTGCATTATCCTATGCTTTAGGATATAACTTAAAATTGCTTATCTTATGCTATATATGTTATAATCAATGATGTTACCAATGGTATAATAATTAAATAAATCATGGCAAAACCTTTTTTTGTAGATTCATGCATCATAAATTACTTGCGCTCTCTTCTTGCTTCTCAATCTCCTTTTTGTGTTCTTGCACTGTAAATATATGTTATTATTTCTAATGTGGCCTAATTATCCTTATAAGATAGCAAGAATTCCACTAGAGTCGGCCAAATTGAAAATAAAAGCTCTCTTGTGAAGTTTGAATCTATGAATATTTTTTTGATCAATGGGGTTTATAAACATTAAATTCGTCACTTTCTCTTTTTTTTTAGCAAATCATATTTGTTGCCTTCATTATTATTATTGATTTGTGTAATGTCTTCAAATCAGCATTTTCATGGTTCTGAGTGAAGCTAATGTAAGAGTACACAGTGAAGCTTTTATATGATTGCATGAAAAGCGAATTTTAAAATATTATTTTTGCTAAATGCAAAGCTAGAGTTCAGTCAAAAGCCAATGTCAAGTGAATAATTCTTAGATATGACTTATCTTTGAAATCACAGCATGTTCCTGTTGAGCAAAACTTACAAGTTCCCTATGTTTTGGTTAATTTTCTCCTTATTTTTGTGGATATTTGCATGTATACCCATGAAGTCGTTTCCATGCATACAAGAATGCTATATATGACAAAATGGAAGAAAGAAAATGAAATGGTTACATATACTTAACGCTCTAAACTTGTATAGTTTCATTTTAATGATTTTGACTGTATTTGAAGTAACGATAACTACAGAATGTGGATGCTGTTTGAAACTTAATGATTTATGCTCAAAAGTAGCTCTTCTTTCAATCAGTTTCAATTATGGATTGTTTCTACCTTCTGATAATATGCCAATATTCTCTATATTCAATAAGCTACTGATAGGAAGTGCTTGTATAAAACAACTAACCATTGGCTGAAATTGAATTTCCGCAAAGCCACCAAGCAAATAACAAGAGAAAATATAGAGAACAATGCAAATGAACACCTTTTTACTAAATTAGTTAGGAAAGAAAGACAAGATACAATTGGATCTTCAATTGGAAAGGAATATCCGGCTCTCTCAAATCCCTAGCCGCCAGCTAGAGCACACTCAACCTAAGAACAACCTAAATTCAGCAACCACAACATGAAAGAAAATTGAACCATAGGTAAAAACTACTTAAAAGGACACCCAAAATAATGCAATTCTCAAACACCCCCCTTCATACAAATTTACCCTCATAAATTCCCCACATCTCCCTTTTGAAAAGGTTCCTTAGGCCCCACCCCAAAGGGGCGGTATAATTGCAGGCAGAACTTCTGCCTACTATACACAATTGTCGGTCCCATAAGGATCGGCTAGACCGGTCCCTCCTGAACCGGTCTAGCAATAACCCCTTCCCAAAGACCCGCCTTGTCATAAAGGTAGAAGAATGGAAACTAATGCTTCACCCTCTCGTAAGGCTCCTATGTGGTGTCATAGCAGGGTAGGTTCTTCCATTTTATTAGCACTTTCTTGATCCCTCCCCCTACTTGTCATATGCCTTTTAGCTCCAGTGGTTCCAATACTACCTCAAAATCCTCTGTCAATGTCACGGGTAACTCTGAACTGGATACATGATCTCTAATAGCCCTCCTCAACTATGACACGTGGAACACTGTATGTATAATAGCGATCAGGGTTAACTTCAATTGATAATCCACTATTCTAATCCTCTCCCATATCTCATATGGACCAAAGTACCTATGAGCCAACTTCTCATTCCTCTTATTAGCTACCATCCTTTATTTGTAGGGGCGAAACTTCAAGTATACTTTATCCCCTATCTCAAATTGGATGTTCTTATGCCCATCTGCTTGCTTCTTCATAATTTGTAGAGCCCTCAATAAATGTCTTTTTAATTCATCCAACGTCATATCCCTCTCCTCCAAGTACTGCTCTATTAAAGAATTTGGCGTGCTACTTTATCTAAAATGCATCAAGTGAGGTGGGTCCCTTCCGTACAGTACTTTGAAAGGAGTCATCTGGGAAGCTAAATGATAGTAAGTATTATACCAGTACTCCACCCAAAACAGCCACTTGGCCTATAACTGAGGTGTCTCTGAAGCAACACATCACAGGTACGTCTCCATGCTTCTATTTATCACCTCCATCAGCATCTTCATCTAGGGGTGGTAAGCGATGTTCCTCTTCAGCACTGTCCCCTGCGACCTAAACAACTCCCTCCAAAAATGACTGAGGAATATCTTATCTCAATCGGACACTATACACTTTAGCATCTGTTGACCTGTATACGGCAGCCAAAAGCAAATAAAAAAAAAATCTTTTGCGTACCTGTGAGGACGTCCGGCGCCGACTCACACGATCGCAAAATCCCGAAAATCCTGCATTCGGACATCCCGCATCATGGCTTCGTGAGTCAACGACGGGTCTATACAGATAAAAAAAGAAATCGCACGGCGGGGAGGCCGGGGCCGAATTTTTGGAGCCCACAGCATCACATACAGTCTGACCACCTCTATGATGAATGTCGCTGTCACTGTTATGTAGAGATGTCGTAGAAGAATGAAATCATTCTTGCTCAATCTATCCACCATCATCAAAATCACTGTAAACTCCTCATATTGGGTAACCTATCTATAAAATTCATAATGACCTCCTCCAACACTCTATCTGGAAGAGCTAGTGGTTGCAGTAATCCTCCCAAAGCCATGGACATGTATTTGCTCCTCTGGCATATCTCACATCTAGCCACCATCTTCTCCACATTCTTATGCATCCCCTTCCAATACAACTTTGCAGCTAGCCTGTTATATGTATTCTGCACCCCTGAATGACCCCCAACAGCGCTCTCATGAAACTCCTGCAGGAGGTGTAGAATATGGACCAAGGTCTATGGCAACACAAACCTCCCCTGGTACAGTAGTCTCTTCCCCCTAGGGAATAGCCAGGATGGCTATTCTCATCCCTCAGTAGATCTGTCCTAATCCTCCTCAACTCTTCGTCCTACACACTCTCCTCCTAACCCCCCCCCATTTCTTTTAGCTCCTCGTCCTGCACATTCTCCTCCTTAACCCCAAAAAAATACAACATCAGTGGTACCGAAATGGCTAACTCATAGAGCTCCCCCAGTATCTGGATAAGAAATTAGTCGCCTTATTCTCCAGCCCCGATCTATACTGAATCTAAAAATCATACCCAACAGCTTTTATAGCCACCTTTAATGCTCTTCAGTTACCATCTCCTGCTCTAACAGGTATTTTAAGCTCCTTTAATCTGTCGGGATAATAAAATGATGGCCCAACAAGTAAGGTCGTCACTTCTGAATGGATAACACAATGGACATCAACTCTCTCTCATAGATTGACTTCAACCTAGCTCTGGCTGTCAATGACAGGCTGAAGTACGCTAAGGGTTTGTGATTCTGCATGAGCATTGTTCCCAATCCATATCCTAATGCATCACCTCTACCACTAAAGTTTGGCTAAAATCTCGTAGGGCCAGGACTGATACCATGTCATGGCCTTCTTTGAGTCTCTCACAGGCCTAAGTACCTACCTCTCCCCCACAATAAACTATCATTCTTCAGCTGCTCTGTCAGGGCCAAGAAATAGTATTATATCCCCTCACAAACCTCCTGCATTACCCAATCAACACTACGAAACTCCTCAGCTCTTTAAAATTCCTAGGTAATGGCCATTTCAGCATTGTCTCAATCTTGGCCTGATCAATGGTTATCCCCTCCTGAGATACCACGTGCCCAAGTAATCCACACTAGGCTACACAAAATAACACTTCTTTAGGTTGGCCCTCAATTGATGCTCCTGTAACACATTTAAAACCACCTTTAAGTATTCCTAATGCTCCTCATTCAACCTACTATAACCAGGATGTCATCAAAGAAAATTAGTATAAATCTTCTCAGGTATAGTCGGAACACCCTGTTCATCAGGGATTGGAATGTAATAGGGACGTTGGTGAGGTCAAACGGCATCACCAAGAACTCGTAGTATCCCTCATGTGTCCAAAATGCAATCTTCGGGACATCCTCCTCTCTCATCCTGATATGATGATACTCAAACTTCAAATCTATCTTCATGAATATCACCACTCCACAAAGCTTATATGGCAACTCATTTATCACCGAAATAGGAAACTTGTCCGATACAATCTCCTTATTCAGAGCCCGGTAGTTCACACAAAATCTTTAGCTCATATCCTTCTTCTTGACTAGTAAGATTGGGCTGGAAAAAGGACTCATGCTCGACATGGTGATTCCGACCTCCAACATCTCCTAGATCAGCTTCTCAATCTCATCGCTCTGAATTTGAGGGTAGCAGTAGGGCCTAACACTAATCGGTGGCACCCCCTGCCTCAAGGTGATAGCGTGCTTCTGCTCTCTGTGTGGTGGAAATCCTTGAGATGGCTAAAAGATCTCATTGAACTGTTGTATGAGCAATTGTACTAAAAGAGGGATGTCACCCATTCCTCCAATTTGATCCCCTCTAAGCTCTATAGCTCCACCAAAAATCCTCATCCCACCTCATGTATGGTCCTCACCATGATTTTGAGAGACCATACCTCTGGATAACCCTGCATCTTCTCAAATCATCATCCTTCTTCCCTCTACCAGTAGTTCCATTGTCAGTGCTCCCCAATTGATTTTGGTATCTCCCAAGGTCTGTAGTCATTTCATCCCCAAGGTGACATCAGTGCTCCCTAACTCCAATGACAGAAAGTTCTCCCTCACCTGGACCCTCTGTATGGTCAGAACCACCCCCCTACACACTCCTCTACCCATCTCCAACTTCTATGTTCCCATCATCACTCCATAGCACCCTATATCCACTGGTTTCACTAATAATTGGTACGACCTAGTTGGAGATGAAATTGTGGGTAGCACTATTGCCTATCAACACCACCATCACCATGTATGTTATTTCTCATCTCACTTTCATGATGTGCTTTAGAGTGGATCCCACTACTAAGTTCAATGAGACCTCTATAATGTCTAAATGCAGCTCTTCCTCCTCTACCAATGCCTCATTCCGACCTCCCTCCTCAACTTCCTTGTCATTACAAACGGTAAGAATCTGAAGAGTTCAGTCCTTATACCTACGGCAAGGTGTATACGTCTCATCACATCTGAAACACAATCCCTTCGTCCTCTTCTAATGCAGCTCTTTCTGAGTGAGCTTCTTGAAATTTCCTCGAATTCCCCCTCCTACAAGCTTCTCCTTTGGGGTCTCTCGTGGGATACCTAGTGTAGGCCCCTTGTGTATTAAAAAGGTGGTGGTCATCCTATACAAGCCTCCTGAACTGTTACCTCTGACCCCCCTCTCTAGGTCCTTCTGATCCTCCACTAACTGGACTAGCTCCATAGCCTCTCTCAAATTACGAGGCCTCATCACTTTAACTGCAACGAAAATATCTGGTTTGGGCCATTTCATAAAATTCCCCTTTATCTGCATGCATTAGTTTAGATTCATAATAAGGTCAATGACCTTCATTTTAAAAATTATACCAATAATAAGGTTAGGTGGCCACAGTATATGTACATTATTCATTATTTTTTAAGGTGATTATCTAAATAAATAGTGATATATTATATTAATATCCACTTCACGTTATGCCTTATAAAGCAATTAAAAATACTCTACATCAATTATTAGTTAGCTGTTATGATGATCATACTCTAATTATCATCATTAGCATTATCTAGTTATTTTATTTAATCTTTAGCTTCCGTTCAATGAGGTTGAGTATCGCACAATGTGTTAACCTAATTTGTGCACTACATTTTAAAAGAATTTCACTCTTTATTTCAATATATTCCTTTTCCATTCTAAACTTTTGGCATTAATTTTATCTGCATGTCCTATTATTGCATCTTCTGTTCTTCGGTGTATATGCCCAAACCATAAATGCTAGTCAGACTATAATTCTGATATAATTATTTCTCAATCCAAACTTTCTAACTTTGCCACACATCTATCATTCATTCTCTTTTTTGCCACTCAACTTGGCTATGAATAATTTCTTTACCACCCCAACGTTGTAGTCCATACGGCACTCAGATCTCTCTCTCTCTTCATATATATATATGAGGGGGGAACCTATATGCATACATGTTCATAACAAACCTTTTGTACACTTTAGGAAAGTATAAATATTTGTGTGCCTGACCAATCCAACTTTGATTCATATTAGGTTTGACCTCATTAATCGGCTAGGTAATTTTGACCTGAACTCAAGTATAGCTAAAAGCTGGTTCAATTTATGCATGATATTTGATCTTTGAGTCTAATTCTCAACCCTATTTATAGAAAGCCACCAATTTTATCACAAAGCAATGTAGCACAGAAAACTCTACAAAAAATGGGGGGAGTTACAAAACAAGTTCTAATGGAAAACAGAACTTACATATGAACATCGGTAAAGAAAAATTAGATTAGGGTTCGACCCAATCGTGCTCCAGTAAAACCCCAGAATTGAAGAAAGCTGAGGATTCTCCTTGTCCTTCAACTTCTACAGTAACTAAGCTTGGAAAAATGCTCAATTATTTTCCTTCTAGTGCTGAACTCAAGTATAGCTAAAAGCCGATTCAATTTATGCATGATCTTTGATCTTTGAGTCTAATTCTCAATCCTATTTATAGAAAGCCACCAATTTTATCACAAGGCAATTGTTTGTGGGTGAAAATATTCTTCACGCTTTATCACAAAACAATGTAGCACAGAAAACTCTACAAAAATTGGGGGGAGTTATATAACAAGTTCTAATGGAAAAACAGAACTTACATATGAACATCGGTAAAGAAAAATTAGATTAGGGTTCGACCCAATCGTGCTCCTGTAAAACCCCAGCATTGAAGAAAGCTGAGGATTCTCCTTGTCCTTCAACTTCTACAGTAACTAAGCTTGGAAAAGTGCTCAATTATTTTCCATCTAGTGCTGCTAAAAAAAAAAATACCATTAAGCTTCATGGATTCCAAGCCCAACAACCAAAAAGATAGTAAGTACTACAGATGCCCAATGTCTATGTAGAGTCATATGCATTGCATTTTAAGTACTGACCATACTAAGTAGCAGAACTTTATGATTGTGAATACTGGACTTTAGCTCGATGGAATCTTCTTACTGCATCCTTAAATCAATAGCAATTTGGCAACCAAAATTAGCAGGAGATGCCATGCATATTACTTTTTCATTAATTGGCAGGGATACGGAGGAAAAGCCACCGAGATAAATTGATCCGACAAGAATAACGTTTCCACCAGTTAGCAGCCAAGTAACCTGTAGATACATAGATCGTAGAATGTCAAAAAAAATCAATATGATAGCAAATTACACAAAAAACTTTCATTTAAATACGACTAATCCATTGAAATTATACCCAACTTCACTAATGTCTTTCAGGTGGTTTTCCCTTCATAATCTTGTACACTTGATCCAAGACCTCACTTGATAAAGTTTCAATGAACGCATAAGAGTCCACAGTTTCTGCAGCCCTTACGGCAATTCTATTACATATACCACGCAAATGGCTATATCGCTCTCCAAGCGTATTTTCATTTTCCAATTCAATTTCTTGAATGCCTACGAGATTCTTGCTCTTAGCATCCTTTCTCCACCTCTTCAACAGATATTGGGGTGGAAGCTCCTTAATATTTATGATGTCTAAAACTTTCATGACATGGCGACATTGAATTCCAATACAATCAAATTTTTTACAACTGCAGATACAAGTATTATCAAAAGAGTCAAATCTTACAATATACTCTTTTGGGCTGTCCTCTATAGTAACTTTGTATATATAAGTAGTCTGAACCTGGCCACTGAGGTATACCATCATGTCCATAGACAATTCAAACTCATTTTGGAAAGTCTTAAAAACTGCAGGTGTGTATACGTTAGCAGCTTGCCTCAACATCTTTGAAGCAGGCATCTTTACAGCACTATGGCAACCACGATAATCAGCTTGCAGCTCTGCATTACGTTTCTCATTCAACATACTCTCAAAGTACTTGAAGAAGTCCAAGAGATTCAGATCTAAATCCAGTTCATTTTTTAGTCTACTTCCCATAGTATCCTTTGTAAGTGTACTGTTTATGTCAGCACAGAATGTTTGTCTCCCATATGCCAAAGACCACTTCTCCCTGTCTTCATAGAGCTCGGCCAACCAAGAATTATTGCCAAGATCATACTTTTCTAACAAAACTTCCCACCTAGATGTAAAATCTTCTTCATCCTCAATATCATATAAACATTGACTAAAATCCTTTGCAAATGTTGTTGAGCCTTGAAATACATGATTTAGATGCTTCATGGCATCATTATAGATGTGCCAAGCACAAACGCGATGAATTGTACCTGGCCAGACAGCAGCTATTGCATTGTTCATGTCTTCACATCTATCAGTGAAGACTACATGTGGTTTTTTTCCCGACATTGCCGTCTTGAAAGTCTCAAACAGCCACACAAAAGATTCTTTCGTCTCATCATATAGCAATGCTGCACCAAAAATTACTGTCTGCTTATGGTTGTTCACGCCAAGAAATGGAGAAAATGGCCTACCATAATCTCTATATTTGTATGTTGTGTCGAAGCATAGCACATCACCAAAACATTCAAATTCAAACATGGATTTTGCATCAGCCCAAAAGATGCTTGCTACTTTATCATTTCGATCCAGCTGCAATGCATAATAGAAGGATGGATCTTCTACCTGTTTTTCTTGCACATATTGCATCAAAGCTCCTACATCCCCTGGAAGGGCTTCGTATGCACGTTTGGATTGTATATAATTCCTACAATCAAGAGAAATAAGAGGAAAGCTCGTATCACTTCCATCTTGATCATCCTTCTTACCATCAAAAGGTTCTAATGGCTTTCCGTTATCATCTCCAGATTCCATTAAATTAGCCTGAGTCCCAATTAACTCCCTCTGCCAACGCCACCTAAACAAGTGCAACTTTGAGGGAATTACAAGGGGATGGTTATGCTTTGGCTCAAACTCCACAACACGATACCTGCCATTCTTCATAATTTTAATGGTCATGGATGCAAGACAACCTGTTCTCTCGTATGGTTTTGGACCCCTCACCAATTTATCACCCCTCTTCTCATGCTCGGTAATCTTTCGGCTTTGACCCTCTTTGTGACAAGAATATGTTCTTGAATACACAAGGCCTGAGGTCCTCCGCCTGAGCTGATTCTTCCGAACACTGAACCCAGTTCTGGCGGCATAGTTTACGTAAAACTCATATGCCTCATCATCATCTTCGAACTCCATATCAATTTTTGGCAACCAATTCTCATTATCAACACCTTCCACGGGGACTAGGGATTTATCTGATCCCAACTTTGAAGGATCTACACATTTTGATGGCATGAAACTGCTGAGAATTGACTTCCTTGTAAACTGTCTACCCAAATTCCTCCTACCAACTTTAGCCATCGCACCAACTCCATTACTTGATTCCATCTGAGTCTCCTGGTTCTTACCCACCAACTCATGGTTATGCTCAGCTTCAAATTCAGTAACATGGAACTTACCATCATCCAAAAGCCTAACAATGATATGCGCACAACAGCCTGTTCTCACATCTGGTCGAGGCTTCTTCCCCTCCTTCGTAGTCCTGCAGAATCCTTCCTTGTAACAACAAAATCCTCTGGCATACACTGTGTTATTAGCCCGCCGCTTCACTACATTTTTCCTAACACCAAAACCAATCTCTCTGGCGTATAAGCAGTAGAACTGGTAGGCTTTCTCATCACTCTCAAACACCATATCAAGTTTCGGAACCCAGCTGTCTTCTACAGTACCCGCACAGGATGAAGACCGAGACTCCTCGACTGTCTCGGACATTGTTGATTTCACTTCAAGTCGTCGAAGAAGATAAAAAAACAAATTACAACTACGTCTTCCTTTCCCAGATTAAGTTCAGAAAAATAATGTCAAGTAATCCTTATGGAGCATAGCCGAGTGAGAAAACTCTTGCTTTCAAGCAGAATACGAATCAACGATAGAAATAAAGTCTAAAAGAACAACAGAAACTTGTTATCGCCAGATTTCACACAGCTCCTGAGCACAGACCGACGAATTGTAGAAGAAAGAGAACATTTAAACCAGTGAATCCGAGCCATCAACTCACCTTAACCGGATGAAGGTTCTTTCATGCAAGCTTCTGATGGCGCGCAAAGAAGGGAAGATCAAGAAATTTAGAAATAAGAGGGAAGCAAAAGAGGAGGGAGAGACAAAGAGGGGAATCGGACGAGGAAGAGTTCCGACGTAGCTTGGAGGGATGGGCGAGAGGAGCAAGGACGGGGAGGGCGATGGGAGGAAGGGGAAATCAGCAGGGTCCGACCACATAGGATGTTTGACAAGTGTGCAGATCGAACGGTGGACGTGAAAGGGTTTTCGATTTTGCTTTAGATTTGGAGTCCGGTAGAGCGAGGACCATTAAGCGGAATAAACATTGGATTTGGAGGGGCGGTTCTAAGTAACAATTACCCCAACAGATGCATTGCATCGACGCGAAAATTGAAGCGGCCGTTTTTTAAAATTTGTTAATGAGTATTGAGTACCATAATATTTAGGGATTTTTACATACATGCCACTTTATAACATGTATATTACATATTTAACATTCAAAACTTAAATATTTCATATATACCACTCAAATACAAACTTAACCTCAAAAATACCACTCCCTCTCACTCCGTCTCTTCTCCGCTTCATTTCACGCTATCCTGCCAAAAAAAATCTGCTCCTTTGGCCCTTCCCACCGAACGCCCTAAATTGTGACCTCGTTCGGCTCTTCCTATAACAACCCAAGATCCGTGTAGCGAAAGGATTCATCTGATCGTTCTATTGCCTCTTTTTTTTT